>NW_018226917.1:82477-94770 GCF_001263595.1 Phalaenopsis equestris
CCGATGACCGACAGCTTCTTACGGGCAAACCCCACACCAAAAATAGTGCCGACACTTGACTTAAGAAAATATGGAACGAAATCCTTTAATTTGGGGATCCCTTGGTCCATAGCTTAGCTTAGGTGGTTTTACGGAGATTGGCTTGGTCAATAGGGTCCAAAACTTGGCTGTGGTTGCCTTGCCTTAACCAATTTAACATGTCTAGGTCAATTTTGGTGCATGGGTCCAAGTTGGTGCAAATGACCAAGACTTGGTTTTGGGCTAGGCTAGCCATGTTAATTGTCCCAATTTATTGATGTATTTTATGTAGATGATTTTAATGAACATTTTTGGTGAAGAATTGAAAGGATTTTGAGTTCAATTGGAGGGTCAATTTGAAGGATTTTGGAATTTTGGTGAATTTGGGCATGTTGTGCTAGACATAGGTCTAGCTTGGGCTAAGCTTGGCCTTAGTCCAAATTTATTGTTTAGCATGGTCAATAGGAATGTGATGAAGAGTTTTCAACATGAATTGGGTGCCAATTTTGGGGTTAAGGCAATCAATTTTGTGAAATTTGGAGGCATAGCCAATTTGGGGCAAAATTTGGGGCTTTTGACTTAGGTTGAAATTAAATTAAATTGAGGCTTCACCAAGGCCAATTAAAGATAAAGTTTGATGTTTAGGAATTATATGAATACTTTAAGGTCCAAATTTAGGCAATTTAGTGGATCATATGGTTCAATTAAGTGAACTTAGGTCATTGGGCTAAAATTGGGGGTTTTGATTTGGATTAAAATTGGGCTCAAAGCATGTGCCATTTAAGCTTGTATTTTGGTTAAATTGGTCACATAGAAGGTGAATTTGATTTTATAATTGAAATTGGGAAAAATTGGGTCCAAATTGATGGACATTTGAGGTGGATTTGGGGAGATTGGGCCGTTTAAGGGCAATTCAGGGGTTTGGATAAAGATGGTCAAATTGGTCAAATTGGGTTATCTGGTAGTTGGGAAAAATAAAATTGGGAATATTTGAAAGGTATTGGGAACTTTTGGGATTTTTTGAAATTTTTGGAATTTTGGGCTAGGGACGGACATTTTGGTGATTTGGCAATTTTTGGTGATTTTGGGTACTTTGGGTATTTTCAAAAGGTTTGAAATGAATTTTGAATGAATTTGGATATTTTGGGTAAATTTGGGAATTTTGGCCAAATGTAGGGTTTCAAGGGTACTTAGGTAATTTTGGGAAGTTTAGGGGCAAATGACCAAATTGGGTATCTTTGGTAGAATTGGGTTGGTAACCACCATAAAGAAACCATGGACCAATAGAACCCTCATTTGGATCCTCTATGTATTGGTCTTAGCTAAACCCTAGCCTAGGGCCAGAGGATTTAGGGGACCATCTACATGAGTCTCCCAAAGGATTAAGGGATAAAGGATTAAGGGATCAAACTCAAGAAAATTTTGGGTTTGCATCTGTGAGTGATTGTAAGTTAGGTGATTGTAGTGAGTGCCTTAGCTCTAGACCAACACCTAGGGTCAGCCTTAAGGTGGAACTCTACTTGAGCTCCCTCATAATGATCCCACCTACTAAGTGCTAGAGGTTAGGACCAATATGTAGAGCTTCAAGTTGAATAAAGAGAAGTTTGGAATTTCTAATGGTGAGGGTTCCTTTTCTTGTTTTCTAGGAATAGTCAATAGGAAAGTCCTATAGCTAGACCCTAGGCTACTAAAGAGGAAAAACTATACCTCAACCAAAAGTGAGGTCAACAGGGTGGCTTATACCTGATGCAACCAGTAATCAGTGTAAGAGGAGCCAAGTAGTTCTCTTGTCTTTTCTCTTTGGTTCCTCGCTTCGAGCGGGTCCGAATGATCGTGTCCCACCCATCATAAATGAGTGTGGTAGATATATTTGCCCCACTCAGAATAAATGAGAGTGGAAGATACCCTCTTTCTTGAGGTTTTGAGCTTAGTTCATGACTAAGCATTCCCTGGTTAGCATATCTTACCTAGCTAACCTTTTGCAATATCTTGATTGAAGGAAGTCAATTTTGATTGATTATTTCCTTATGCAGGGAAGCCATGCCCTTTTCTAGCATTTTATTTCGGTTACCTATTCTACATAGGGTCCTAACTGAGCACCTTTCTACGGATATTATCTTCCTGCTCACTTCAGATTAGTGTGGTGTATTCCCTCTTATGGGATATGTTTTTAGTTTTTCCTTATGGATCAACACAATTTGGTTGGTACACCTATTTCGTCCAACCATTCTCAGATGTCTCGATTAACCGAGTTCAAGTTTGATTGATCCCACTTTTATGCGGGATAGCTATGCTCCATTCCTCGTTACCTCTATTTGGTTATGCACCCCATGTGGGTTCGAATTAGAGTTTCTCACTCACTTCAAATGAGTGTGGTGTTTTCCCCTTTGAGGGATGTTCTTGGGCCAACCTTAGGACTACATACCCTTTCGGTTAGAATGTTATATTTTGACCAACCATTCTTGGATATCATGGCAATTCCCTAGAGGAAGTCATTCTACAAACTCTCCGGTAGCACTATCATATACAGGGTTGGTATGCCTTAATCATCCACCCTGTTTGATAATCCTGACTTGGTCAATCTTCATTACCCTATTGGAGCGACATGTCGTATCGGGTTTAGAGTTCATCTATTGTTTATCTGATCCATGTTCTTAGTTAGAGCCACTTTTGATGCCTGATGTTTGCCCCATTATTTTCCCTGACGAGAATTTCCTTAGCCAGTTCTTGCAGAAAATATTCGTTGAGCTCTCCCCTGCGATAGCTACTTTGTTAGTTCTAAGGGACCTTTTAGTGAGTCTTACTTAGCTAGTGCTTACTTAAAGCACCCTACATTTGGACTTGTGAGTCTACCTAGATGATATATTTCGATTGGTTTGGTTGGTTTGGTCCACCCAATCGAATGACATGTTGTATCGGTCGCTCAGCTGGTCCATGTCCCCACCAGGATATTTGATGTTTCCCTAGAAAAACTACTTTGATAAGTGATGGGAGAATCCCTGACAAGAATTTCCTCACTAACTTACTTGGAGCACCCTTGGGGGTTAGACTGTGTTAGGTCATGTAGCCCCATTGATATTCTTGATTGATCTGGTTGTTTTTGTCTGCCATGTTGAGTACCATGTTGTGTTAGTCTGACGGCTGAGCTATGGATCCTCAGCAAAAGTTACTTCACTAGTGCTGACGTAAAAGAACTCTTGGTGTTAGACATTTCTAATATCTAACCCTGTTTGATGGTTTTGACTGGTTTGGTTGGTTTTATCCACCCCATCGAATGACATGTTATGTCAGTCGCTAGCCAACTTATGTCCGCATCGAGACACTTGATGCCCCCCCAGCAAACATTAGCTTACTAAATGGGAGAATCCCCGTGAGAGTCGTCTCGTTAGTGCTTGTGGAAGTACTTTTATGGTTATACCATTCTGGTCATATAACTATATGCTCTTGTTGACTGCTTTGGTTTGTTTTGTCTATCAAGTCGAATGACTTGTTGTATCAGTTTTACCACTGATCCATGTTCGGTCAGATTACTTAGATTTCAGACTATACTTTGAGCATGATAGCTTAGGTTGTTATGTTACATGGTTGCTCATTTGATATTTTGCCAGGATACATACCTACTACATTATTTTATATTATCAGCTAGGATACATACCTCCTGCGCCATTTGATATATTTGAGTAGGATACATACCTTCTGCCTTATTTGATGCTTGGTCATGATACATACCTACTAGACTATCTCAATTGAGATATGTGCCTCCCTGATCATTTGATGCTCCGATCAATGGAACTATTGCCTTCACTTAGTTGACCCTTAATGATAAGACCTTATTTTGAGGCACGTTAAGCTTTGTAGCCATTTGGCTTTGAAGCCTCTCGAACCATATGCCGCTTCAGCCAATTCCTTTATGAAAGCGTCTTCAGCTTTACATAGCCATATGTTTGATGTCAATCGAGTTCGACTACATTGTAGTCAGATCAGTATGAGTACCTCTTGTCTTCAGACACTTTTTGGCTTTATGGCCATGTTTCTCGAGCCATATGACCTTAGTGTCAGCTATGTTATGTAAAGATTTCATCTTCGGACATTTTTGGCTGTCTATCCATGTTCATCGAGCCATATGACCTTATAGTCGGCTCTATTATGATGATATCTTGTCTTTTAACACCTTTAACTTCGTATAGCCTTATACTTTGATGCTTCTCGAACCTTATGACTTTTTAGGTCGGTTCATTTATGAGAGTATCCCATCTTCAGACTACTTTGGATCATGCCTTTTCAGCCTGTGAACCTATTTTTGTGGTTATGCCACTACGACCTCTGAACCACCCTCTTAGGTTATGCCTTTACGACCTTTGAACCTATCTCATAGGTTATGCATTTATGACCTCTAAACCTATTTTTGTGGTCATGCCCTGAACCACTGTGCTTGGTCATGCCTTCACATCCTCTGAACCGCCCTTCTCGGTTAGCCATACTATATAGTCACTAATAGATTACCACCTCTGATCAGGATATATTGTGCTTTATAGCCGCTTCATTAAAGTGCTAGGTGTTTCATCTCAAGGAAATCAGTTAGACTCGCAATTGGTGTCTCTTTCAAGGGAAACATAATAGGAGACTTGGTCACACGCTATGATTGAGCCTTCTCTCCTACCTATTCGAATGAGGTCAGCTATGGGGTTTTCATCAATTTTGTTGTTTCGAATGAGGTAAGATAGATTGATGTGTCATTTTGAATAGGGTTGGGCAAACTTACCCTTAGCTATACCATATCAAGTTTATCTAGCCTGGCTGGGATCCATTGGGTCATGCCTCTACGGCCTCTGAACTCATTCCCAGGTCATGCCTTTATGGCCTCTGAACCTATTTTCAATTTTATGCCTTTATGGCCCTGAACCACTATGTTGGGTCATGTCATTGCAGCCTCTAAACCTATTTTTGTGATTATGCCCTTACGACCACTGAACCACTACTTTGGGTCATGGCTTTATGATCTTTGAACCTATTTTTGAGATTATGCCTTTACGACCTCTGAACTACCCTCTTAGGTTATGCCTTCACAGCCTCTGAACCTATTTTCTAGGTTATGTCTTTATAGCCTTTGAACCTATTTTCATTGTTATGCCTTCACGATCTCTGAACCACCTTCTTAGGTTATGCCTTTATGGTCTCTAAACCTATATTCTAGGATATGCCTCTATGGCCTCTGAACATATTTCTGTGGTTACGCCTTGATGGCCTCTAAACCATCCTCCTAGGTTATGCATTTATGGCATTTGAACCTTTTTTCTGGGCTATGTCTCTTCAGCCTCTGAACCAATTCCTTTGGGTCACACCTCTACTGCCTCTGAACCCATTTTTGTGGTTGGTCAGGTTTCAACTGGCTAGCCACACACTTAACCATACCCTGGCCAGTTTTTCTAGCCTGGTTGAGTTTTCTTTTTTTCTTCTCTTAGGATGTCACCTTGACTACCAAGAGAGACATTCTTTTTAGGATGCTGCCAATAAGTGCACTGAGCCTTAGTGGTGCAGCACACTTATTGAGGGTCCTTTGTTGGCATCCATTTTGATGTCACGAGTGTAGGGTGTCCACATGCATGACTCAGGATAGTTTACGACCTGTCCGTAACATCTGATATTTCAGACACCCACCCGAGACCTTTCTGCCTCATGTTGAGGGGCACGTAGTTGAGGTCGTTTCGCTAGACTTTGGTTTTAAATTAGGCAAAGGCCGGTTGGCATTCTGTTCGCCGAACGACTCTGATCGGGTCAACGAGTGCTCTTTGTTGCGTCGTGCGTGAAATCGGCCTGATCATTGTAAAAGTTCTCTAGATGACCCAGATGGTAGAACAGATTATGCCAATGCGTTTGGAACATTGATTTCACTCAGGAAGGACACCCATATTGTTAGGGTTTTGTGCATATGTGGAAAGTGCGTCAATCGAGGGATTTTGAATAAATAATAATAATATTATTTAAATAATAAAAAATAAATAAAACCCTACCCTTTTTAATCTTATGCAACCCTCCAATATCTAGATTGAAACCCTCGCGCCGTCACCCCTCTCAGTTGGCAAAAAACCCTAGCCCTCTTCTACACTGTCGCGACTCAGATCCCGATCTCGCACTCGAAGCCCAACACCGGCTCCTCATCGGCAAACCTTTTAGCCTCCTACACCCTCTTCCTTGCTGAGCCCATCATCCTAGAATTCTCTCGCATGAGCCTTGGTCGTCCTCCTCTCAACCAGCCGCACGCGTAACCCCCTATCTCACCGGTGAAGTCCAGCCAGCCTCATCTTCGCTGGCGAACAAAGCCGTTGGAGTTTCTTGCTCTATCCTACGACATCCTTGCTCTGACCGCTAGATCTTATTCATTTTTTTCCCTTTGGCTCAGACCATCTCTCACCGGCCATCTTCCCCTCGCCGGAAAGCTTCCGGCCGTCGGTCTGAGCTTCTCCTTCACACCAGCAAGCCTTAACAATCATGGCTTCTTCCTTCATTTTAAGGCAGTCGGTTTCCAATGCTTCACTACCTCTTCTTCTTCTCGGTCGGCCCCATTCTATTCTTCCTCCTCACTGAAGAATATCCAGTCTCCATTGGGTTAGCCTGCCTCTACAGAGCAACCACTCCTATCCTTGCCACGGATGACCTCACCGGCTTTGTTCCCCTCTTTCAGCGTCGTCGATCGACCCCTTTCCAAGGTATACATTTCAACCTCATTTTCATATGTTGCGATGTTTAATTTTTATACTTCACATACTCTCTTTCCATCACTCCTTTTCTACTCGTGTACGTGTTTCATTGTGAGGTACGTCGACACACAAAACAAATATTGACATCTTGGCGCAAGAAAAGAGAATACGTCTGCAACCATCATGGTGGTCAGATTTTCTAACTCCTAGCTGGCCCTAGGTTTCAGCGGTGTATAGGCATGTGTGTTCGATCGCTCAAACAGAGTGTGTGCGTCGGCGTGAGCCGACACAATTATGTACCTATGTTATTGATCATCGATTTCTTAGAGAGAGTCGTAGGGTAGGAACCACATGCGTGGACAAACAACCTCCATAAAGCTGAGTATCTTCCCTATTGTGAGCCTTAGATCATTATCCAGCTGGGCTGGAATCCCATATTCCCACAACTTTGGTGCTCCAAATCTTCCTTAGAGAGATTAGTTGAGTTTGATCTTAGAGGACATGAAAGCTTTGTAGCTAGTCCATCATATAAGATAGCTGGTGTTCGTAGAGCGAAAAAAGCTTTGTAGCTAGTCCAACCTACGAAATTTGGAGAGTTTCCTCTATAAGAAATCGAAGGGGGAAACCTTATACATTGCCATGCCAAAGCTAGATGCGGCGATGTCGCAGATCCAAGTGTGTAAGCTCTAGGTACCTATGCGAGGTCATTAGGATGAGTTCAATCTGTCGTCGAGTGATTGGGTTTCATTGCATGTGCATTGATCATTTGATGCAATTTGGCGTGTTGATCATATTGCATGTCATATGCGCGATCTCTTGATCACTTTGGTTCGACCGACCACCCCGGCCCGGTCAACCGACCACTTTGGTTCGACTAGCAGCTCCCGCCTAGTCGACCTCACTTTGGCTCGACAGGTCACCACGGCCAGGTCGATCGATCACTTGCATCATATTATTTGTTATTGCATGTTTTGCATGATCATATTACATGTCTTCTTGTTTTAATGTTGTACTCCATATGTGTTTGCATTTTGCATTTGCACTTGTGTGAATCTCTTCAGAGAGGATCATCACTCCCACCTTTAATTACTACCCCATCGACATACCCATTTATCGGGCCACTGCCATCATGATATGCCCATCTCTGGGTCACTGCCTCCTCAGCATACTTATTAGTGCGGGCCACAGCCATCACGACATACCCATCTCAGGGTCATTGTCACCTCAACATACTCTTCTTTTGGGCCTCTGCTGCTACGGCATGCCCATCCATTACGAGTCACTGCCGTCACGACATACTCACCTTTACCACTTTGACACACTTATCATATGTCTGTTGCATATCTTGCATGTTTCCATGTGTTCTCGGTGAGTGCCTCTTGTGTAAGGTGTAATTCCTCTTTATAAGTATGATTTTATTCAATGCAAACTCACCTATAGCCGGTTTCTGCTAGTTGCATGGCCCCTCGGGTCCCCGGGCATGTGTAATTCCTCTTTATAAGTAACATGTTTTACCTGTACATCTTGTTTGTGTGTATCATGTTGCATTTAGCATCCTTGTATTCATTTGTATGGTGTGTGTTCACTCTTTTGGGTGCCCATTGTGATTGCTCTATACTTCAGTCGAGCAGTCACAATGTGGGCTTTCTACATGACTGTTTTTTTCTCTTTCCTCGAAGACTTGTCCTACTCGTTAGGAGAGTGACCCCGTGTTGGTCGTGATGCCTACGAGCATTGCTTGCTGGATTGATCCCAACGAGCAATGCAAGTTAAGTCATCGAGATTGACACGAGTATGACTATGCTAAAGATCTAATAGATCTAACTTGTGTCACCGCTCTTTGTGACACCCTTTAGATCCTTCAAATCTTTAATATAGAGCCGATATGGTGATTTTGTCAAAGTCATATTATACCCAGACATACCCCGTACTTAGATACTAGGTTGATGCACTTTTCGTTAGATGGTGTGTTAGGCTAGGATTTAGGGTGCTAGATACTCTTTTTGATGTTTGGCTATTGTTCTTTACTATATTGGTTTCCCTAGCCAGGCATCCTTCTTTTGCATTGTGCTTGTGGTGTGATTGCATGTTGTATATGTATGGTAGCATGTTAGGGTGTTCTTCTGCTGAGATCCATGCCTAATTATATGCACACACATAGGTGCCGCTATTGGGGGAGCATGTGATAATTTCTGACCGTTTTGCTTGCAGGTGTTATTTAGCTCCCCCACTTTTAATGCATGACTCATTATACATTATTTACATCTGAGTTTTCCCGCTAACACTTGTTTTCATGCAGGAATGAGTCATTTCTTCTTTGTATGTACTTTTAGAGTCTAGGAGAGTCCTATAGCAGAAATAAGATACGGGCACGGGTTCCGATGCATTTTATGCGGGAACCACATAGAGGGGACCAGGAGCAGATGCTCGTGCCTCATATCTTAATTTTGTATTTTATATTAATGTATAGAATTAGGATCGAGCATGTATATGCAGAATTCGACCGCTCTTTTCCTACTCTGTGATATGTTGCGGACCCAACAACTTCAGCCTGTTTATTATTTTGATTTGGCTTGTTTGACCTTTTGCATCATGTTGCATGCCTGCACATTTGCATGTGTTTTCCTTGTTTCTTTCTGTGATCTGGAATTTCACAATGTCACATAGGCTTTTTAGGACTTAAAATCCTAAATGTTCTTATAGTTTTTGAATAAAATATTCAAGATAATTAAAAATTATGATTAAAATAGTAAGGATTTAAAAATTGTAATTTTACTTTCCTGCAAATATTAATAGGGCCTCTACAATACTTAAGGACCACTCTAGATAACTGCATCATATTTGCATGTTCTCAAGAGGAGCCCCCATGCTTCTTCAACTTGATTGGCCCAACATACCTTTTCATAAGTGGTTGTCTAGTGCGCCTAAGGTGTTAGAAGGCTCCTTGATCCTTGATAACTACTTATATGCAACAGTATAACAATAATTCAGATTATATTTTTCACTTATATTTCCTTATTTCACAACAAAACTAAAAACTTGATCATGAAAAAAAAATAAGAATTTAACTTTTAATTTATATTAGGATACTACGCATGTATAAGTATCGTTACCAAGTAATATAAGACTTTTTGATTAAGACGTGAATATTGAACCCACAGGGAAGATATGCAATATGCACTTTTTGGAAAACTTTCTATTTTTAAAAAGATAATTATTTAAACTAAAGATATTTTTGCAGTAAAAAAAGTTTAAATATTTTTTGTAAATTTAATATTTTGATGAAAACAGTACAAACTTAAAAATATAACTTGAGTTTTTATAGAATAAAAGCACTAAATATGAAAATATCTTTCTTCTTATGATGAATCAGTAATAAGTATAGGAATTCTTTTGTGGATGTATGTATATTGTGTTGTACCAAATAGGAGTAATAATATTTTTTACCCATACTAAAGATGCTATAAAGAAAATTGGCTAATTTAAAGTTTGAATAGTCTTGAAAACCGGTTAGGTAAGGAAGTTACCAGCTCTCACTCGAGAGTTTCCTCTTCTCCCTCAATTTGAAGGATAACATCTCATGTTAAAACCTCTAACTATAAACATACCATACCGGTTCTTACATGTTCTCACAAAAAACTTTAACATCTGGATTGGCCAAATCAAGAAGTAAATGAAGTACATGGATTCAAATCATCACAACTTCTTCCAACATTAATGATCAATACTCTCTACAACTTCCATCCAACACTTAATTACTTATCATTTTAAGAAGAAAGATAATGAAAACTACTAAGATTCCATGGAGAAAACAAAATCACACTTTAGTTTAAAAGTAAAAATCATTGTCAAACCAACAACAAGTCTCAATTAAAATCAAAAGTAGTCTATAAAAAAAGATAAAAATTATCTCAAGTCCTCCACCAAACTAAAACAACTCAAAATTTAATCACAAACATCACAAAAAATACTCTTCTCTTTTTCAGTACTTTCAGGACCTCTTTCAACGTCCCAATCTTCTTTCTTTTATAATTCTCCAAAAAGTGCTTTGGTATCTCTTCAAAATGTGTCTTGATTCAATGTATTTCTCCAAGAGATGCATCCTTTCGCAATAATTGTGGTTATGACCACCTATTAAACCAATGTGTGCTCAAAAACCTCTTCAAAACTCACAAAAAACAAAATTTACGCGTCAAATAACTACCACTGGCGCTTAAGCGCAGGGCCTCTGACGCTTAGGTGCGGTCTTCTCCGTTTACCCAGCACTTAAGCACCGGATCTGGTTCTTAGGCGCCAAAGCACTTTCGTAGATTTTTCACCTATTTGCTCCAAATATGATCCTTTTTCGCTTCTTTAAACATTTTTCACATTTTTACCTGTACCTGAAAGAAAAACACAAAAATACCTTCCATTAAAGTGCAATATCTCAAAAATAGGTATAAAAATGTGTCTAAAAATACTATATATTTTATTTTAGGCGTATCCAAATCCCCCAAACTTAAAATATTACTTGTCCTCAAGTGACACTTCAATCTTTAAAAACAAAATATGTATGATATATATATGAGTTTCTTTAAGAGTTCTAAAATTTAGATTTAAAAATATAGTTATCCAACTTAGAAAAAATATTCAGTAAATGAGACTAACTTAAAATATGAGTTCCTATCTAATTCAGAAATATTGTAAGTCTTCCAAATTTAGAATTTAGTTCTTTTATTAGACCACTTAAAAATTTTTTATTAAGAATAATTTTACTTTTTATATTATATCCTTAAGCTTTAGAGTTTCTGAAGCCTTAACTAATCTCTTATACTTTAAAAAGACCAAATGTAGAACCAATTTTTTATTAGGCACTAATCCTCAAGCTTCTCCTCCCTTATATTTTTTTATTTTTCTTTATTTTTCTCTTTTTTTTCTTTTTCTCTTCTTTTTTTTTCTTTTTTCTCTTTCTCTTTTCTTTTCTTTTTAGGCAAGGATTACTATATATGGATAGACCTTTAATAATTTTGAATACCACTTTTCATTTCCTAAAGTAAAGTCTTTATACAAAACTTTTACTTATAAATATAATAATAACTTTGAAAATTATCTTTAATAATATAAATTTAAGTATTAAAAATAAAAGTCTAAATTTCTAAAATTTTCAAAAATATGATGTTTCTCACTAAAGATAGTTACTTATATTAATCATTTTCCACACTAAAAAATTTTAAATTAAAGTATTTCTTCAATACTCAAAATTTCAACTAAATTCTCTTACTCATTTCTAAAATCAAATTTTACTTCCCTAATATAATTTCATATACATGATCAATTTTTCTTTTCAAATCAAATTCACTAGTAGAGCATTTGAGAACAAACAAGATTAATGTTTTGAAAATATTTTTCATCCCCCCAAACTTAAATTTTTATCAAATTAAACAGTTTATCATCAAATATTTATAAGCAGAAATGAAAATAAAAATAACATGCTTACAGGAATTTTTATACCCTAATGATACAAGTATAAAACTAAAAATAGGAGTAAAATTAATTTTGATCAAATTTTTTAATATTTTCATTTCAATTTAACATGTA
>NW_018226917.1:94780-97723 GCF_001263595.1 Phalaenopsis equestris
AACAAACACACTAACATGATAAAAGAAAAATACATGGTAGCAGTTTCCTAAGTTTCAAATTTAATACCTAAGTTAGCAAGATTTTTAACTTTACAAAAGACAGAGAATTAAGTTAAGTTCTAAACTAACTAAATCACAAAACTCACAATAGTTGCTACCCTAAAATTTTAAAACAAACTACTAACTAACATAAACATTACAATACAATTAAAAATAAAAGTCTCACACATCACAATATCTAAACAAGTAAACATACATACATGCCTCAAGTCCAAAACATGAAAACTCTTCACATCACAATTCTCACTTAAACATAAAAGTACAAACCACATCACATAGTTCAAAACAACACACAGATGCAAATGTAGCAAGCTTGGACCACATAGTTCATATCATATTATAATCATAAAATAAATCTCTCAGTTCTACTCTTCATCCTCTGAATCACCGCTATCCCAATCTAGGATATGGAGAAAATTGCACTCTTTGGTTACCCCTAATGAGGCTCTCCAAAGATGAGTGAAATTCCTATTCATAATCACTTTTTCTCCTATTATACCTATCAGTATGCTCTGCAAAACGCTCTAAATTTTGTACCCTATCAGTAGTAAAATTAATATTATCCATCATCCTCTACAATAATTGATCTTGGGTCTTAGTAGACTCACCTCTAGATCTGGAAACACGTGAGGAAGATGGTCTAGATGAAGAAGCAGCAGAGGTTGAAGCAGCAGACGTCTCCATTCCATAACTCCTAGAAAATCCTCCTCTCTAGCAAAAAATAGAATGCTTAGAATAAGTCTTCACATTCACCTTAGTGATGGGCATTAGAGGTAACAACACTTCCTCCCAGCTATCATTTTTAACTCCAGCATGCTCACGCAAAGAAAAGATCAAGGAAGTAAATCCCAGACCTGCAGTAGTAACGACAGTGGCAGAATTGATGATAGTCTGACAAATTAATGCTCCTATGTTGATGAGCATTCCTTCCTGGATACAATAATTTAACGTCGCTCTCTCTGGTCACTTCACTGAGATGATTTGTTGGTAGCAGACGAGCATAAATAAAATAGTGTCAGGTCTTTGAAGGTGCACATAACTTTGAAGTTGGGAAGTTGACTCTCCTCTCATTAGTGATCTTCCAAATTCCTCTCCCAATAGTCAAGTAAGAAACAATCTAGTCTAACTCCGCTTCAGTCGGACTATAATTTGCATAAAAACATAACGTATCAAGTGGCAAATGATAAAACAAGTTGATTACCTTCGGTGAAAAAGGTACCAACTTTCCTCGAACAATGACTCTATTGTCTTCAGCCTAGGGAAGTTTGCATAGAACTCCCTAACAACAGAAATAACTGCCACAGCAGAGAAATAACAGAATTTTTCCCATTATTGGCAAACGATCAAATCCTCTACATCGCCACCTTGATTCCAAAAACACCGCTTTTGAATCAGTTTCCGTGATTGCAACGCATCACTGTACCAATCCTGAGCCTTCAAACTAACAAATTTACTCGAAGCGAAAGGGCTCTTTCCTTTACTCATCTTCATTCTTGGTGTCATTCTACAAATTTTATAAATTCCAAAAATAACTTCAAAAATCAAGTCAAAAAGTCTAAATTAATAAACTAAACTTCCAAAGTATAAACTACACTTCACATGCAATTTCCATAGATCTTTTTCTCATTTTTCACCATGAATAGTGAATTTTCAAATTTCTCCAAATGCGCTCAAAATACATAGTGAACATCCAAAATTTTTGCATAGAAGTAAAGCTCTTATCTCAAGGAACTTGGATCTAGCAAATTTCACTTGATTCCACTAAGAAACCTTGACTTTAGATGTGCCCTAGCCTTCTAAAATCACGATTTTGAGAGGTTGAAGGTGACGGGAGGCGTAAAAATGGTGATTTTCGGGCCAAAATTTCACTTTTAACCGTTTGTGAACCAGTTTTCGTGAATCGGCGCTTAAGCGCAGGTAAGTGGCGCTTAGTCGCCTGCCTCTCAGGTTGGCTCACGCTTAAGTGTGAGTTGTGGCGCTTAGGCACCAGTGAACTACTCAAAATTTTTAAATTAAAGTAAAATGCACTATTTGCTTATGTAAACCACCCATAAATGGTCTCATAGCACTTAAATGTCTATTTTCAACTTCCTATAACTCCTCTCTCTCTCAAAACTCTCTATAATAACTATTTCAATTAAAGGCTAAAACTTACACAAATTTTCATATAAACAAACTTATATTAATTCAAAAACAAGTAAGTACAAATACATATAACACTTAGTTCTCACTCCAAATAGTCTCAGATGAGAAAATCTTCTAAATACAAACACTAAACTAACTAACATAATCTACAAAAATAGTATTTAACTTTTAACACATAACACATTAAAAAATGACTCTAACAAACAAACTTTAACATAGAACTTAATTTCATTTTTCATTTAATGGGACAAATTTCGGTCTTTCATTAGTCCCTCCTGGGGAAATCAGAATATAAAGTTGATAAAATGGATGGTGGTGACATGCTCTGATACTATCTTCTTCTATCCATTTCTGTTTAAGATACATCTCCTTATCCACTTCCTCTATATAACTAGTATGAATAAATTGCATTTTAAATTCACATCCAATATGCTCTAGATGGGCATGGATCTAAATTACCTTTGTCTTCAGTAAAGCCATGAGATTCTCAATTTTGTTGATCTTTTTTGATATCCCTTCAATACCAGCGGCTAAGAAATCATTAAACATCTCTTGTGCACTTTGACTAATTAACTTTTTCCTTATGCTTTCTTCCTTTTTCTTCAAATCCTTCTTCCATGAATACATTTTCTCTAAATCTCACTTTCTCTTATGCTCACGCAAAGAAAAGATCAAGGAAGTAAATCCCAGACCTGCAGTAGTAACGACAGTGGCAGAATTGATGATAGTCTGACAAAT
>NW_018226917.1:99131-105015 GCF_001263595.1 Phalaenopsis equestris
TCTCCTAGGGCAACTGGAATATAAAGTTGATAAAACGGACGGTGGTGACGCGCTCTGATGCAATCTTCTTTAATCCACTTTTGCTTAAGAAACATCTCCTTATCCGCTTCCTTTATATAACTAGTGTGGCTAAATTGCAATTTCAATTGCCATCCAATATGCTCCAGATGTGCATGAATCTCCAATACCTTAGTCTCCAGTACAGACATGATATTTTCAATTTTGTTGATTTTCTCTGATATCCCTTCAATACTAACGGCTAAGAAACCGTTATACATCTTATGTGCACTTTGACTGAATTTCTTCCTCATGGTATCTTCCTTCTTCTTCAAATCCATCTCCCATGAAGACATCATCTTAAAATCTCTATCTCTTTTATGCTTTAGGGCAAGAAATGATCTGGAGTAAAATTCCTTCACTAAACCCTTTTATTTATAAGCCTAAATTATTCTAATAACAACTAGACACATTTAGAAACTGCCAAGACACATTTTTGCAAACTTATAGGCAGTTTTTCTTTCTAGAATAATAATTTTGCACATGTTTTTAAACTATCGCGCTTAAGCGCCGGATTTGGCGCTAAAGCACCAGTGCGCATTTTTGCACAAGTCATCTTAACATCCAAATTCTCATTTTAACATGTCCAAATCACTAATTTAAGTCATAAAATCAATACTAACACATAATAGTCTCAAAAATACTACCCCAATTTTCTTAATCACACATAAAATAACAATAAAAACAAAAACACACTGATACTTATGGGTTGCCTCCCACAAAGCACTTGGTTTTGCGTCGTTAGCCCGACGTAACCAGTGCTTACTCTAATTGACCCAACATCGTTCCATCATTAAACTTCTGCTGATCCCCTATATAATAAGGTTTCAGTCTAAGTCCATTCACTTTAAGGATTTTCTTAGATTTAGGATCTTTAATATCCACAACTCCATAAGGACAAAATTTAATCACAATAAATGGGCCCATCCACCTGGACTTAAGTTTTCCTGGAAATAATCTTAACCTTGAATTATATAACAAAAATTGTTGCCCTGGTTGAAAATTTTTAGTGAAAATCTTTCGATCATGCCACATCTTCTTCTTTTCATTATAAATTTTGGCACTTTCATAAGATCATTCCTTATCTCTTCAAGCTCATTTAATTGTAATAATCTTTTCTCACCGGCATATTTCAAATTATAATTGAACTCTTTAATTTCCCAATATGCTTTATGCTCAAGTTCAACTGGTAAGTGATAAGCTTTCCCAAATATTAGCCTATATGAGGACATTCCTATAAGAGTTCTATATGCAATCCTATAAACCTACAAAGAATAATCAAGTTTGACTGACCAATCCATTTTTGTTGGATTCACAGATTTTTTCCTTAATTCCTTTAATTTCTCGTTTGGACAATTTAGCCAAACCACTTGTCTGGGGATGATAAGCAGTAGCAATTCTTTGATTTGTATTATATTTCTTTAATAACTTCTCCATTATGCCATTTCTGAAATGACTTCCCCCATCAATAATGATAACTTTCGGCATCACAGATCTACAAAATATGTTCATTTAAAAAAATTTTGCAACACTTTGAGCATCACATCGAGGTAAAGCAACAACTTCTATCCATTTGGATACATAGTCCACTGCTAAAAAAATATATAATATTTGCAAAAGATGGTATAAATGGTCCCATGAAATCTAATCCCCAAACATCAAATATTTCAACTTCTAGCATATAATTAAAGGGCATCTCATTTCTTCTAGAAATATTGCCTACTCATTGACATCTATCACTAGTTTTGATATAAGCATTAACATCTTTAAAAATTATAGGCTAATAGAATCCAGATTGTAAAGTTTTGTATGTTGTTTTATCAACACCAAAATTTCCCCCAAAATCAGAATAATGGTATTTTTGGTTGAAATTTTTGGATAATTTTATAAGTTTCTTCTAGTGGTACACATCTTAAAATAATTAGATCCTTTGATTGTTTATATAAAAATGGGTCATCCTAAAAATAAGTCTTAACTTAAGAAATAAATTTCCTCTTTTGTTGGTATGTCATTCCATAGGGTCTAAAATCGCTAATAATAAAGTTCACAATGTCGGCATACCGCGAAACACGCCACTCCTTAATAGTGAACAATTTTCATCTAGAAAATGTTCATTAATTTCTTTTTCAAAATAGAGTGGTTTTTCTAACTCAAGCATGTACAAATGATCAGCAATTTAATTTTTAGTCCCCTTTCGATCTACTATTTCAAAATCAAATTCTTGCAAAAGAAGAATCCATCTAATAAGTTTAGGTTTAATATCATTCTTTTTCAATAAGTACTTAATACCTGAATGATCTGTATGCACTACAATGAGTTCCAATTAAATATGATCTAAATTTATCAAAAGCATATACTATTGCTAAAAAATCTTTTTCAGTTGTTGTATAATTGATTTGAGTTTGATTAAGAGTTTTACTAGCATAGTAAATTACTTTGAAAATTTTATAATATATTTGTCCTAAAACAGCTCTTATAGCATAATCACTAGCATCACACATCAAATCAAAAAGTTTTCCACAGTTTGGTGAAACTATAATTGGTGCATTGATTAATTTTCCTTATAATAAACTAAAAGCTTTTAGGCATTCCTTATCAAAATTGAGAATTGCATCTTTCTCCAGTAAATGACATAAAGGCTTAGCAATCTTTGAAAAGTCTTTAATATTTCATCTGTAGAATCTAGTATGTCCTAAAAAACTCCTAATTTCCCTTACATTCATGGATAAGATAAATTAGCGATCACTTGAATTTTAGTAGGATTTACTTCCATATCATTTTTTGATATTAGATAACCTAATACAATTCCTCCTGCTACCATAAATTGATATTTTTTCCAATTAAGGATTAAATTTTTTCTTCACAGTGCTTAAGAACTTTGGATAAATGTAGTCAATGAAGTTCCAAACACTGAAAAATCATCCATGAATACTTCAATCCCTGTTTTAATTAAATCACAAAAAATTGTCATCACACATCTTTGAAATGTAGCAGGGGCATTATATAAACCAAAGGACATCCTTCTAAAAGCAAAAGTACCATAAGGACTGATAAAAGTTATTTTCTCTTGATCCTCAGAAGATATTTGTATTTGATGATAACCAGTATATCCATCCATAAAACAAAAGTATTTATGCCCAGCTAGTCTATCCAGCATTTGATCTAGAAAGGGTAATGGAAAATGATTTTACCTAGTGACAAGATTTAATTTTCTATAATCAATGCATATTCACCACCCTGTAACTTATCTAGTAGGTATTATTTCATTATGTTCATTCACAGTTATAGTTACTCCTCCTTTCTTAGGAATGCAGTGAATTAGACTAACTCATGCACTATTTGAAATAGGGTACATAATTCGAGCATCTAACCAATTTAAAATTTCTTTCTTAACAACTTCATTCATAACAGGATTCAGTCTCCTTTGAGGTTCAGCCTTGGGTTTATAGTTGTCTTCCATATGAATTATATGCATACAAATTGAAGGACTGATTCCTTTAATATCAGCAGTTGTTCATCCAAAGGCATTCTTAAAATTTTTCAAAATTTTCATCAGCCTTTCTTCTTCTTCCATCATTAATTTTGAGGAAATTATAACTGATAAAGTAGAGGAATCTCCTAAAAAGGCATAGTTTGAATCTTCCTTAAAATGTTCTTCACATCGATCTAATTCCTCTTCTTGCTCGTGTTCCAAATCTTTTTCTTCAGTTTTTTCTTCATAAGTTATTTTTAAATGACATTCACTTAGATATCTTATAACATCCATCATATAACATTCATAATCTTTATCTTTTACAAGATATTTCATTGATCTTGAAATGTTGAAAGTAACAACTTGATCATTGACGTGCATTGTTAATTCCCCTTTCTGCACATCTATCATTGCTCTTCATGTGGCTAGGAAAGGTCTCCCCAAAATGATAGGTATCTCTTTATCTTCTGTCATATCTAGTACAATGAAATGAACAGGAAAGATAAATTGATCCACTTTCACTAGGACATCTTCTATAACTCTTTTAGGGTATGTTATCGAACGATCTACTAGCTGCAGAGTTACAGTAGTAGGGTTCTCCTAATCCTAATTTTTTGAATATTGATAATGGCATAAGGTTAATGCTTGCACCTAAATCACATAAAGCTTTCCCATAAAATTTATCTCCTATTGCACATGGAATTGTAAAGCTACCATGATCATTAAGCTTTTCAAGAAGCTTTTTCTGAATCATAGCTCTACACTCCCCACTAAATGCAGCAGTCTCATTAGCTTCAAAATTCATTTTCTTGTTGAGAATATCCTTCATAAACTTTACATAGCTTAGCATTTGTTCTAAGGCTTCAGCAAATGGAATATTAATTGTAAGCTTCTTAAATATTTTCAGAAACTTTGAAAATTGCTTATCCAACTTTTGTTGATGAAGTCTCTGAGGAAATGGAGGTGGCGATTTTTTCAAATCAATTTTTTTGTGGAGAAATAGGTCTTTCATACTCTTTTGGAGTGTCCTCTTTTCAATTTTCAATTTCTTCTCTCTCAACTTCAATTTATTTTTGAGCCCTACCTTCCAACTTTCTTTCGCTTCCAAGTTTAACCGCTTTTACTTGCTCTTTATTCTGATCTTTTGGATTTAATTTAGTATTACTAGGAAGTGTTCTTGGGATCTATTACTTAATGAATTTTCCATTTTTCTAAGTTGATTCTTAATATTTCTAATTGTAGCTCCTTGACTTTGTATATGATTTCCCATTTGTAATACCACTTCTTCTATAGACAACTTCTTCTCCTTAAATTGTGTATTACTGTTGAAACCTGGATGATAAGTAGATCTATAATTACTATTCCCTTGATTGTTCCAGTTTCCCAATGGGTTTACTTGGTTGTTCCCCCATTGCTGATTATTACCACCCGAATTGTTGTTCCAGTTAAAGTTGGGATGGTTTTTCCATCTTGTGTTATAATAATTTGAATATGGGTTATTCTGCTTGTTACTTATGGCATTTAAAGTTTCTAATGATGCTTGCAAATCTACCATTTGGCCTAATCAATTCTCTTCAATCATGGAAATTGGCTGAGAAAAAATTATTCCAAATTGGTCTAACTTCCTTGAAATTGCAGCAACTTGATTTGCTAACATAGTAAATCCATCAATTTCATGAATATTAGCTATTTTCTTAGGATTCACCCTCTCAGAAGGCCATTGAAAATTATTAGTAGTCATTTCTTCAATTAATGCATAGGCGTCATGAAATGGTTTTCACATCAATGAACCACCAACAATGACATAGATAACTGATCTAAGAGATCTAACTAATCCATTATAAAAAGTTTGAATTATTAACCAATCTGGTATATCATGGTTTGGACACTTTTTTAAGAGTTCTTTAAATCTTTCCCATGCTTCATGAATAGATTCCCCTTCAAACTGATTAAAAGATGTAATATCATTTCTAAGCTTCGCAGTTTTTGAAGGTAAAAAATATTTAGCAAGGAATTTTTGTGCTAAATCACCCTAAGTTCTAATAGATCCAGATTCTAACGAATTCAACCACATCTTAGTTTTATCCCTCAGTGAGAAAGGAAATAACCTAAGTCTTATGGCATCATCTGATACAACATCGTAATTAAATGTAGCACATAATTTGATAAAATTGGCAAGATGTAAATTTGGATCTTAGGTTGGTGATCCCCCAAACTGATTATATGATACTATTTGGATAATAGCAAATTTAAGCTCAAATGAATTAGCCAATACAATAGGTTTTTGAATACTACAACGAATTTCATCTACAGTAGGATTGACATAATCTCTTAAAGGTCTAAACTCTTGATGAA
>NW_018226917.1:105857-115961 GCF_001263595.1 Phalaenopsis equestris
GGGGCTTTAACCTGTCACTTTAAAGTCCTTTAACTCTACACCCATCAATGAATACTTCCCTATTTATTTGCACTCAATCATATGAACTACATTCTCATTCATACAACCTCATGTGATTTTTTCTAATTGTCAACCGAGACAATACCAACCTGGTTCTTACATGTTCTCACAATAAATTTTAACATCTGGATTTTTCAAATCAAGAAGTAAATGAAATGCATGGATTTAATTCATCATAACTTTTTCCAACATTAAAGATCAATACTCTTCACAACTTCCATCCAAACTTAATTACTTATCATTTCAAGAAGAAAGATAAAGAAAACTACTCACAATCCATGGAGAAAACAAAGCCATACTTTAGTTTAAAAGTAGAAATTATTATCAAACCAACAACAAGTCTCAATTAAAACCAAAAGTAGTCTAAAAAAGATAAAAACTTATCTCATGTCCTCCGCCAAACTCTTGAAGTTACTTTGAATCTCTTCTCTTTTACAACATTTTCAATATAAAACTAGAAATAAAAAAAAGGATAAACATTTGGTGCCTAAACTAACTCCCCAATTTTTGAACTTTCAAAACTTTTTCAGTACTTTCAACACCTCTTTCAAAGTCCCAATCTTCTTTCTTTTATAATTCTCCAAAAGGTGCCTTGGTATCTCTTCAAAATGTGTCTTGATTCCATGTATTTCCCCAAGACATGCATCCTTTCACAATAATTTTCGTCCATGGTGGTTGTAACCACCTATTAAGCCAATAGGTGCCTCAAATACCTCTTCAAAATTTGGCCAATTTAAAATTAAAAGCCACTTTAAAATTTGCAAAAACTGAATTTACTCGTCCAATAACTGCCACTGGCGCTAAGCGTGGGGCCTCTAATGCTTAGGCGCGACCTTCTCTGTTTACCCGGCGCTTAAGCACCGGATCTAGCTCTTAGGCGCCAAAATACTTTTGTATTTTTTTCACATATTTGCTTCAAATTTGATCCCTTTTCACTCTTTTAAGCATTTATCACCTTTTTACCTATACCTGAAAGAAAAATACAAAAATACCTTCCATTAAAGTGCAATATCTAAAAAATATGTATAAAAATGTGTCTAAAAACACTATATATTTTAGGCATATCACTCCCCGACCCAGCGGGGTGTAGTCCTTTTATTTGGAGCATTTCCAGCTTTGTAGATGAACCTCCACTTTCTTTTCTTTCTTGAGGCATTCTCGCCACTTAGGCAGGTATAAGTCTCACATCTTGGAGCTCCAGTTTATAGTCATAGGATAGAGTCTCGTTCCTCTGACCTTAATGCTAGACCTTACGACTACTGAGGTTCCTGTGGATGAAGAAATTCACGAATTTCTGACCGAGGATCTTAGGACGTGTTGTGTCGACTGCCTTAAGGACCAGGTAGACATAGAGTCCTAGTACCTGTTTATGATGGGTCTATGGTACCCCAACCCAAGTACCTCTACCGTTTAGGATTACTCTACATTCCTTTAGTTGAGCCCCTTTGAGCCCTGTCGCTCCTTGACTTCGTCGATATCATTTTGAAGCCCTGATGCTAATGAGCTGCTACCCATTTGGGATGCAACAATTTGTCCTCTGCCCTTATGGCCCGGACATGCTTTGACGTATTGGGATATCCTCATCAAGATGATTTTGGTTACTCCATGAGCCCCGTGTGCTGATGAGTCGCTACCCATTCGGGATGTGAGAGACTCACTCTTTGCTTAATGGCTTAGCGTGAGCTTTGAAGCATCAGGACTATTCCCACACGGAATAACCTTCCTTTGATTGCCTATACCCTAGATTTAAGATAATATGAAGCGAAACTCTTTTTATCGAGAGTATTCTTGGGTATCTTCTAAGATGTAATTAACCAGTAGGAACACATTCCTTTGGGAGTGGTATTGACCCCAGAAAAGATACATACACCTGACTCTCTGGTTATGGGTAGTCTACGTAGAACTTTTTTCACGGATATTGGTTTAAAGTGCCTCTGCCCGATCTTGTTTGGGCGGACATTCTTGACCTATCCTTGCGAGGTTTTTTGCACGTAGACTCTCCACATTTTACTTTTTCTCTAGTTTGTCTCTTTGTTGTATGTCTCTTCTTCTTCGGTTCCTCTCCTCTTAGAATTACTGATATAATTGAGGAGGAAGATTTATTCGAATAAGAGAAGTATACCATGATCAACAAGCTGCAGACTCCTTTTAAAATAGAAAAGAGAAAAACAAACGAAAGCACTCTTATCTCAAATGGAAGAGTGATTACGAGGAGGTTTTCATACCTCTCTTGTAAACTTTCTCAGAGGAGATAATACTGTGGAGTTTTCTTCTTATCCACAGTATATGAGGTCTTAGCATCACATTTCTATGGAGGAAGAAGATGATGATGAGGAGTAGTGGTTGGTTATGAGTTTGAATGTATCTAGTTTTCCTTACCGTTTATGACTTTGTTATTTTACTTTTAGATATTTCATTGTATTGGCTTAGTAATATTTATTGTTATGGCTTTATGGATTTGTACCTTTTTTTTTGTTGTACTAGTGTTTACTTTATGTTTTAGTTCATATGTATGTCTTCTTATTTGATAGAGTAACCCTTTACTTAATAAATCTTCATGATTATAACATGGTTAACTGAGAAATATTTTATGCTACACACTAATCTTTACTGTTTGTACCTGTATACATGTTCATGCTTAGAAATTTTCATAAAAAATAATTTAGGAAAATTTTCTTCATGCCTATATTTCTGCATTTAATTTTTAAACTATTTAAAAAAATCTAAGTTTGGCGGGAAAGAAGCTTTTAAAAAAAACTAACTTTTATTTGTCATCAATAAACTACAATGTTTTCTTAAAATAACCTAAGGTATGTGGTGTTCTCTTTAGGAAACTATATTTTTTATTCTATAAATGTTATCGTATACTTAAGTTAAAATTTTTGATGATTAGGGGAAGTTTTAGAGTAAAGATATTTAGCATAAAACAATAGAGATATGCTTTTGTTATTCATAGTAGGAAAAAATGTATTTTTGAAACTTTATGGAACTTAGATTTACACTTTAAAAATAATTGAGACTCTATAAAAAATCATTTTTATACTAATAGGAGGATAATAAAGTTCAAAATCATTAAAGGCTGTGCAGATATAGTAATCCTTACATTAAAAAAAAAAAGAAAGTATTAAAAAGATATTAAAAGAGAAGAGAAAGAAAAGAAAAAGAAAAAAAAAGTAAAAAAAAAAAGTGGGGAGAAGCTTGAGGAGATGTCTAATAAAAAATTAGCTTCACTTGAATCTTCGCAAAAAAGAAACTTGATTAGAATTTTGAGCTTATTATCAATTCTAAATATATTAGTCAAATTTTACTAGTAGAGTTGTCACATAATTCTATCTTTTAATTCATCTAGGATTCCTAAGTCTGACAAATTACAATTATTTTTTAAATGAATAGAAAATCAGAATTCCTAACTTGATTAATAGATATTTTTATACCCTATTTCTAGCTTAAGTTATTGAAATTTTTTCTAAAGCTACACTATCTCATTTATGGGACAAAATTATAGGAATCTTTAAAGAAAAGCACTGTCATAAGCTAAAATATTTGTTTTATAAAATAAGAGCGTTACTTGAGGACAAGTAACTGTGAAGTTTGGGGGAATTGACATGCCTAAAAATGTGCTAGTTTTTTATATATATTTTATACTCATTTTTAATAATATTGCACTTTAGTGGAATTTATTTTGCAAGTTTTTGGTTTCAGTTACAAGAGATGGAGTTTTTGAGAAAAAGAGCAAGAATGAAGCAAAATGGGGTCAAATGGACCATAGGAGCAAAAAAGTGAACTGACACCTAGACACCAGACCCTGTACGTAGAAATAGAGAGCCTGATGCCATGGAGCCAAAATCTGACGCATAGGCACTAGGTAGTTATTTCAGGCTTTTAGAATGTTGTCGCTTAGGCGCCATAGTCAGGCGCCTTAGCATCAAAATCAGTTTTTTTTTATTTTGTAAATTCAATGTATTTGGATGATTTTTGAAGGGCCTCTGAGGTGATTCTTGGAGGATTTCAAAGGTTATAAAAAGAGGAGTCTCTTGGTGCCTAAAAAAGAAGAGAAAAATAGAAGAGGAAAAGGGAGAGAGAGAAAAGTGTAAAGGGGTTAATATTTCCAACACTTTAGAGTGCCGGAGAGGAAGAAAAGAGAGAGATTTCATTCATTTTCTGCATTTTTGAGTAATAATTAAGAGTAATTGTAAGAAGAATTCATCAGAGGAACTTCAGAAGATTTGCTTAGGGAGGAGTTTGAGATAAGTGTTTTATATTTTTTATAATTTTGTGAAACTTTCTTGTGTAATTTTTTTGTCACATAGATATCATGTGTTGTTGTTTTGTCCCCATGAAATATGAATAGTATTCTTTGTCTATCTCCTTATGATGAGAAAAAATCATGTGTAGGATTACACTTGTTTAGCATTTCTTTTATTTTATAACTGTGATGATTCATTACTTCACACTTAATTTAATTATTCAGTCTAGTCAAGTGGTAAGTTAAAATTTGTTGTGAATCATAATAACATGGGAGGGCTATGAATTCCTCAACTAGTAAGAATCACATTGAACTATTGCGTGAAGGAAAAGTAGTCTTTTTAGCAGTGCAAACTAATTGGTAGATAAGTTTTGATGGGTATAATTTGGTGATTTTAGGGTGACAGGTAAGAATCATAACCAATTTAATATAGTGTTTGGAACTTAAAGCTTGGTTAGCCAAATTGAGGGATTACGTGGGTATTTTAGAGTGACAAGCTAAAATCTACCCAGCATAACCAGGGATTTAGGAACTTAACCCTAGGTTAACCAATATTTTTTATACACTCGGAAGAGGGTCAAGAATAGGTATGCTCTTTTTTGTCAGAAAAATAGATTTAAATTCATAAACATTTCATTCCTACAGTGATTATAATCTTATTGCAAAGAGAAGGATTTTTCCTAAAATTTGAACTTTTCTACATAAACTAGTTTCGAAACATTTAGCATTTTCTTTTAGTTTAAAAATAGAATTTGTAGGTATTAGTTACTTCTTTTTACATATACAATTTATACCATAATTCCTAGATAATTTACCTGCAGTTTAAGTAGAGTTTTACTAAGTTGAAAAAAAGAGTTTTTCCTTCCCCATGAGATCGATACTTGGTTATTGAAAGAAGTTTTTATTTTACTTGAAATGATATGTACACTTGCGTAGCATCCCTAGTGTGTAAAATTGAATTGTGGAGAAAAATGAGAATTATTTGTTAATTGAAATTTAAGTAGTTACACACTAAGCATGCACAAATTAGGACGGGATCACCTTAGAACAACTTCCACAACTCCCCATCATCCATACAAGATCCTTCACATGTTCACCCATGTTTGGGGTCACAAATGACAACAACTGCTCCGGACAGTTTCTAGTTCACCCATAGGATGATGCCTAAACTCCAAGCTTTCAATTTGTTGTGGAATGATCAGGCGCCTAAGTGTTCAAGGATTTAGTGCCTAGGCTCATTTATCGTGGCGTTTAGGTGCCCAAAGTTTGGCGTCCGTGACAGTTGGTATCAGAGCTTTGGGTTCGAGGGAATGGCGAAAAGCGTCAAGGAGCACGTGATGGAGGCGGAAGCCACTAGTCATCTCAAGGGCGAGGTCGCCAGGAGCAAAGAGACCCCGTTGCACCCAAGCCACATGGAAGGTCCAAGGAGATCATGCATAGCTTTGATTCATTTAAACCTTTCTTGTTGTTAGGGCACAAACTGACACCTAAGAGCTCAAAGGTCCGGCGCCTAAGCGCCAGTGCTACTTTGCGCCATCAAGCTCCAAGTTCTCTCCTGTTTTTCCTACTTCAATTACCTATTGCACCTGCAAGATAAACACAAAATACTATCCTTAAAGTGCAATATTATCACTACAAATGTAAAAAACAATCCTAAGTTTTGGTTAACTTTTCATGGATCAAACATATATGTAGATTTATAAATTAGTGCATTTAATTATCAATTATAAAAATATTTCATGTGTACTAGATATTGAACATCCAAACATCAAAATTAACATACAAACCACACAATTCTTATGGATAAGACATCCAACACCTAAACTTCAATTTATACATATAAGCTATCACTAGCTTATCTTTAATGTTCTTTGCTTGGTTATCTAAATTTTAGTACCAATCTCTATTCATTTATGGCTAGGCTCACTCTTTTTTGTTATTTTTCTCATTTTAAAAGGTGGAAATATGGCTACTTGTTATGTAATGTTCAAGATTTAAGCGGTATGTGTGCAAAAATGAAAATTTAATTTTGAAATATGTAAATATATTATAATTCTGTGCTATGCATGTAAATTTCCAATACTTTTATTGCTAAGTCTCAAGTTTTATTTCAACACCAAAACCTGCACTCTCCTTAGCTTCCACCCAATTGCTTTTAAAATAAAAAAAAATAAAGAATTCTTTATCTCTCTCTCCATCCAAATCTTAATATTGATCATGCATCCAAGTTGCACATCATTAACTTTATTAAGACCTAATCAGACTATGATTCTTAAGCCATTAATTTTAATTTACACTTCATTTATAACATATATCAATCCAACATTTTTTTAAATCAAATTCATTCACATGTGCACTAGCAAATGAAATGCTTGGTAAATACTTATATGTGACCTATATAGAATGAATAAGAAATAGGTGGGGTGTACATTTACATATGTATTGCACATTTCTTATGCATTTAAATATGCGACAACTAAACTTTCTTATTTACATATGAATATTTTTTTTACTGTTGTATTTTATTAAGTGTCATATTTTCATTTAATCTTAATATATTCAAATCATTTTTTATACAATATGCCCAAGTCTTCTTAGGTCTACCTCTAACTTTTCTATGATAGGAAGAATTTAAAACATCTAGCCTCCTAATCGAATCATCAAAGGGTCGATGTATAATGTGACCAAACAATCTAAAATGACTATCTCTTACCTTGTTTGTCACAGGAGTAACAAAAACCCTATAACGGATATAATCATTTAATGTGTTTTTTCTAATTAATATGTTTTTTCTAAGTGTAAAGCCACTCATCCTCCTAAGTATCCTTAGCATATCAATACTTGGTTTTATGCTTCTCTTTTATAAGCCAACATTTCACATCATAAAGCATTATAGGTCTCACCACCATCATATAAAATGTTCATGTAAGTCTAAGCGTTACACTGTTATCACACACAATAGTCCCATTTCATTCATCCATTTCAACCATCCTAATTGAGTTTTCTTTTAACATCCCCATCTACATCACCTAAACTTTGAAAAGTAACCCGAGATGTGTATAACCATCACTCTTAAGCACTCATAACAAAAATCTCAAACAAAAACTCAAGGGAAAAACATGAAAATGAGAGGAGAAGCTTACCTTAAGCTTCGAGTGAAGGAAGAGTCATCCAAGAAGCAATTTCATCATAGTAATGTCGTGGGTGCTTTGGAAAAAAGGTTGGAATGCAGGAGCTACCTTCGAATAGGGAAGAAGACTTGAAATAGGGTGCGAGGCGTGAGGTTAGAATTTTAGGTCACCTGCGTCGGCTTTGCGTCAAACAACTCTGATGAAAATAAATTAATGTCAGAATTACTGTTAGCAAGTTTGACGCTATTAAGTGGAACTCTTACGTTAACAACATTCTGATGCTAATGTCAACAAAAATTATTTGCAACAACAAATAAGCAAAGTTAAATACGATGTTGGAACTATCCGTCTAAATCATCCAACTCACGAACTATCCATAACTTTAAATGATGCTAAACATCGCAAATTTGATGCTTAAAATTACCAATAAAATGTCTGTGCAAAATCTAATACTAATTAACTCATTTCCTGTAATGTCAAAAATCAAAACTTAAATAAAATACTTCCTAAGTAAGACATTTTAAGATAAAATTAAAACAACTTTTCTTAAAAAACATTTTAAATAAAATCTTTTCAAAATATAATTTTTTCTAAAACATAAATTAAATTAAATATTTTCCAAGTAAAAATTTTCTCAGAAGGATACTTAAACAAAGCTTTTCAAAATATACCATTTTCAAAATAAACAAAAATAAGTGGCTTTCAAAACAAAACTTTTATAAAACTCTTTCAAACCTAGAATGATAAAACCGCAGTAAACCTTTTTCCAAAACTAAAAACAAATCTATGTAAACTTGTTCAAAAAATAAATAAACAAACCCTCTTTCAAACTAATGACATCTAAAAAATGCTTTTAAAAAACTAAAAGAAACTTTAAATATTATCAAAACAAAAAAATACATTCAAACTTAAGTAAATCTTTTTAAACTGAAGCACTTATTTTCCGAAATCTGCTCATGACATCACCAAACATATAAGTTTTCATAATTAAATATAAAAATTTGTAAATCATTCACCGAAATAGCTAACTTATTTAAGACATGGAGATGTTACATCTCTAGCCCGTAAAAGAGCATAATCTAAAATACAAGTCATAAGAAATTTCATACTTACAAATTTTTTTCACTTAAATAATTGGAATGCTTAATAGTATGTTTGTGTGATAAAATATTGTTCACATATATTTATCAAAATTTCCTTTTTCATATGTGTGAAAATAAAATTTTAAAAATCAAGCATGGATATGAAACTTAAGTGTGCGAAAATGTAAGCATTGAATGACATATGAATGAGACCTTTTTTGACATGTAAGGTTCAACGATAAAAGTAAACAAAACCAGAAACCAAATTTCAGAATGCCAACTTAGGATAAATAAATAAATAAATAACTATTAACCTAGAATGTCTTGATTCTCATAATAACCTACTGAACAAAAATTAAGTAACAAACTCTAAAATAATTTTATAATTCACCAACTTCAAAAACAAAAACCACCACTACGCTAATAAACTGTGAGCCCTAACTTAAAAAACTTAGAAACAAGATCCACGATCACACATACGATAAAATTATCTAGTGTTGAAGCCTAAGTTAGATTATTAAGTAGCCCAAGTTAGACATAAGATCTAGGACCTATAAATCAAACAACCTTACTACAATATTTTGATTTCGTACCTTACCATGGTTACAAATAAATGATTCGCAAACCACATAATAGTATGAAGTTCTCAACTCACCATTCTTATGACATTAAGTGAAGACCTCTGATTTTCTAGTTTGCTAATAGTTTAAGAATATTAATGAACCTAGAATGATGAAAAACCATGGACATCTTGACTAGGAGAGTTATAACTAAAAAGTAGTTAGTCTATCTATTTAGCTCCTTGCAAGGTCCAAGTTTATATTTGGGTTGAGGTTTCATTTTCATCTAAAAATCCTTCTAGCCCATCTTATCCCTTAGTCTAGGATTCTACTTCAATTAAATTTTTTAAATTAAAACCAAACCTTTTTTACTCGATAAATCAACCCAAAAAAAACCTTTTTCAACTCAAATTAAGCCTCAAATCAAACCTTTTCAACACAAATCAATCAACCTCAAGAAAATCCTTCTTAGCTCAATTCAATCCACAAATCAAACCTGCTTAACTTGAACCAATTAGTTCAAATCAATCAACTCATAATAAACCAATATTTCAAGTTCCCAATATTTCATGTTAAAATCTATCCTTTTCAATAATCTTATAATTCCAACCCTCAGTGTACACCTTCATTTCAAAGTTAGCCGAACTTTTTTCTTAGTCTTTTCATGACACATCATAAATGAATAGTTTGTCCCAATCCTTAAAATTCCCAGAAGAAATATTCTCAACTTTGAGCATATCAATTTGAACTCCTGGAATAACGACCTGGAAGACATCAACATTATAATCTTACATAATATAAGACAATATTAAAATCAAGAGTATTGTTGAGAGTCCACAAATCATGGGATATATTGAAATATGAGGGCTTGCTCTTATAGGAATATCAGACCACAACTTAAAATAAAACATATATTACACCCTTAAGTTGGGATTGGTTTGGTTACACAGGCTCACACAATTTTATAAATTTTTCTCATCTAAATGACTAGATCCATTTTAGATAATATTGATATCTCTCGGGAT
>NW_018226918.1:0-1185 GCF_001263595.1 Phalaenopsis equestris
TAAAATATGTTGCGTTATTCATGTGTTATTCTGTGTTATTCAAATGTCATTTATATGTTATTTTTTTATTATAACACCAGGAATATTTCCAGAACATAATAACACCTGAATAACTTATAATAACACCTGAATAATATGGAATAACATGGGGGGAATATTCCTGTATTATCGGGTCCTTTTTTTTTTTTTGTCATCGCCACCTGACGTGATTTCATTGGACCTAATAACACCTGAATAACATAAAAAACACATGAATAATATGGAACAATATGGGGAGAATATTCTCGTGTTACCGACGTGATTTCATTGGACTCTGAATGATTTTCTATGATAGGAGTCCTGACAGGACATGCGCTCGTAAAAATCACTCGAGGAAAGTTCATTTATTTTATAGATTTTTAAAACTAGAATAACTTGTAAGGTTTATTTGAATAATAAAGTCTATAAAAACGGTATAAAAATGATTTTATTTGTTTTTTTTGGTTTTAATCACATATTTAATTATGGTAGTTAGTTTTTGATTAAAGAAAATGAGAGGATGCGCTCCATGATTAGAAGGAATCTAGTCTTCTACTTTTATGTGGGGTCCATTGAAAAGCAAGATTTGTGTGATATTTAATTTGCTAGAAGATTTGGGCTATTATTTTGTTAGTAAATATAGTACGAATTTGACGAAATAGATCACTCCGGCTCCTATCTTTTTATGTATATTAAACTCATAAGTAGTGTTTACCTCTTGGAGGTCAGAGGATCATTAAAAGAATATCTTGGGAAAATAAAAAAAAATAAATAGGTGTACCATTGAGTAGGGGTGTTAATTGTCAGATTTATATGCAACTCGAACACGATTTTAATAATGAACGGGTCGAAAATTAAGACCCGAACCCGAGCTTGACATGCTAACACAAAACTGACCCGAACTTTCATACTTATTCGAGTCATGTTTAGTTTTTTGAGGTTCAACTTGAACCCGACCTGAATAATAAACGAGTTGAATTCTTTCAAATTCTTTGAATCGAACCCGATAAAAAATATTGGGGTCAACTCGATCCGAATTTTCCAAGTCGAATTCAAGTTGTGTCCCCTATCATTGTGGTAATTCATTTTCAATTATATATATATATATATATATATATATATATGTGTGTGTGTGTGTGTGTGTGTGTGTGTGTGTGTGTGTGTGTG
>NW_018226918.1:1195-3887 GCF_001263595.1 Phalaenopsis equestris
AAAAGTACTTTCAATGATGGCCAAAGGAGGAAGACAAAGATTCCCATTGCAGGAAAACTAAAGGACTTCTGACTAATAAGGTGCAGCTCTAAGTCAGCACCTGGAGCTGACAGAATGAAGGTTGCTTGAGTCCAAGATTAAGATCCATCAAACCAATAGGAGGCATCAGCACAACTCTCATCCTGACACCACTAGCTGCCTCACAAGAGCCTCCAAGACTCCTCAAATGTCCAAAGATTCTCGCTATGGTACACTCCACGAATACCCCAATGGGACCTTATGCCAAGAAGTGAGCTACATGTTTGATTATGGTGATTCACCCCTTGCTTGATAGCTTAGTCTCATCCTAACAACAAGGGCACCTTATCCAGGGGTCTACAGTCGACAACTGGACCAAAGTAGTTGACATGTGGACTCAAACTAACTGAGTAAAGTCCAGACAACCGAAGGTCAACTAGAGCTAATTAGCTTCCCCAACTAAACATAATCGACTAAACGGGCCTGCCGACACAAGAACCAACGATCACAACCGGCCGAGTGATAGGGTAGCCGATTCATCTACTCATTTATTTTTAAAATTTAAAATATCATGTAATGCCCCCAAAAAGTACGAACAAGCATGTAGTTTTACCCTTAATACCTCATTTTGCCTATAAAAATTAGGGGTTATATCTGCAGTAAGAGGCTAATCAATCATCCATTAAATAAAAAGCTCTTCGTTGTGCTCTCTCTCTCTCTATCTCACACACTCTCTTTCTTTCTTTCTCTCTCATATTCTACTGTCTATTGCTTGGGTGTGATTCATATTACATATTCTTATTCAACAGCCTAAAAGGTGCAGTGAGCATGAATCATGTCAACAACAAGAAAAGGTGCACCGCAAGTAGAAGAAACCCATCATCTAGACATAGCAAACTTGGAATGCACCTAGAAGCTCGTATAACAATAGATCCAAAACTTGATGGATCAGATGATTGGTCAAATGTTGGAGACCATCCGAGAAGCAGTGGCTCAAGGCAATGAGCAGAATCATTGGGAAAAAGAGTCGACACTAATTAGTTAGGGGTCGTAATTGTCTGAAAAAATAGTAGAAGATTCCTAGTACCGTAATAATGTTGGATCGGAATTAATGGACAAAAAGTGACTTGAGTGCGTTGAGGCTCTCACTAACTAGATAATGCATTCTCTGGAAATATTTTATTTGATGCCCCCCATGGGGAAGTTCAAGATATCGTTACTCTAATCCTACAAAGGTCGGACTACTCCGACCAACCACATCACCTTTTGGAGTCGACCATCTTCTTGCTAAGGATCACCAATGCTCTAAAGTGTCGCCTCTTTTTCACCACATTAAGGGAGTCAGCTCTAAGGTCATTCAAGAAACTATTGGCTAGAGTAAACACCTCCTTTGTCAATTTCAAGAGGATGTTTGCAAGGCAGTTACTGTGTGTCTAGAATCAATGGAAGAGTTTGATGTTCATATTTTAGATCAGGCAGAGGCAAAACAAGAGACTCCACTCATTTGTCACATGATTCTAGAATAGATATTGGAGGTGCAGGACTGAGACTCATTGTACCTTGCTTAAGAGCTGAAGGAGGCTAAGCCCTTGTTCTCTGGTGACCGAAGTCCCTAACTGAGTTGTTGGAGCTAGCTAACAATCAATTTTGGCTATAGAGTACTACTCCACTCCAGCATCCGCTAGAGCAGTATCAACCACAAGTAATCTGAAGAGGAGGGCCCTAAGAGACGGCAGGCATAAGCTTAAAAAATAATCGTTTCCTTTCACTCGAATATTGTACAAAGAAACCTGATCGCCCCAGGGCAATAGGGCGGCCGACGGGAAAAAAATTTGAGGAGTTTAGGAAAGGTACATGTCGATGCTATTTCGGGGGTTGGTTTGTGGGGAGTTGCACGTAAGAAGCTGTCGGTCGCCGAAATCGAAATCCCGTCGCCCGCTTCGAAAGGACGTTGAAGTACGAAATCAAACTGACCCCATATTTTTCATAGTTTAAAATTAAAGAACACTGTACCTCAAATCCTGTATCTATCCCGAAGGATAAACACAAGACTTGAGGATGAGACTCGATCAAATAAACTAAGGAAAGTATGACGTCTGTTTGGTCTGCGAAGCCTTTGTATTTACCGATAAGTTCCCCTATTTAATATAAAAGATTAAATAGAGTTTATATTAAGCTGAGTTCAAACATGCTTCCTATAAGGGCAATCCCATATCATCTTAAATGACCAAAGTCACCTAAGAAGACTCTCGATAAAAATTAAGAAATATTATTTTCAAGGAGTTTCAAATGGTAGGACTCTTCAACGAGATCGGACGTAGAGGTGTGAAAGGGGATTGGTTCAAATTTGGAACATTTTATTGTAGAATCCAAATGAGGAAAAACTAGGGGATGTCAGGGATCCAGAGGCGAACCTCGGTGACTTCCCAAGCTATCCTAATGTTTGGCTTCAATTCTAAGGAGAAAAATTTAAGTGTTTCATCCTGCCAATTTTATTTGTTAGGGCTTATATTCGTGTGAAACAATCACACAAATAGCCTGGAAGATGTGAGGGTTTAGGTCATGACAAACGACAACCTCGGAATCCTAAGACGAGTTAGAGCTTATATTGTATAACAGGGCTATGCAAAGGCCTAAAGATATGGTGAGGATTTACGTTGCATAAACAAGCAAC
>NW_018226918.1:4408-7211 GCF_001263595.1 Phalaenopsis equestris
GTTTTGGTTTTGGTTATGGTTTTGGTTAACATGCAAGTTTATGTTGTTTTCATACATGTAGGTAAATGCAAGTATGAAAAGAAATAACGTAAGCATAAAGCATGTAAGGAAAAAGGCAATAAAAGATGGTACTATAAACTGTAAAAGGGTACCTGGCGAGTCTTCTTGTTCCACCACCTGAAACTTAAAAATGCATGTGAGGGCATTTATGAAGAGTAGGAAAAGTAAAGTTTTGGTGGTTTTCCTAACTTTATGCTGTGTTTTGGTGAGTCCTTAAAAGTTTAATTAAGGATGATTTAATTAAGCAAAGTATATTAAGTTTAATAGACCTCTGAGGTATCCAACAAGTTAGGAGGAGGAAGCTGGTCCATGCCTCCCTCTCACCAACTGGTGAAAAGCCTTGAGTTTATTTAAACTTATTATGTTGCTTAATGGTTCATCCTGTAAATACTTCTAATGCTCAGTGAACATTGATGTCTTAATTATCCCTAAGAAAGGGGTAATTATCATTTATCATTTAATTTGAAAATTATGTGAGTGAATTTCCTTAAAGGGCAAGTTGGTGTTACCTGAACACTTAGCCAATTTTTTTAATTAGACTTAGTGCTGTTTCAAGGATGTTTGATTATGTTATGTTTATTTATTTAATCCTCATTTAAATGAAACTTGATTTAACCCAAGTCACCACTAAGCCTTTAAGACCTAGGTGAGTGTCTTAATTAGTTTTGAAAATGTTAAGCTTTAAGTGGTCATGATTCTTGATTTAGATTTTATTTGAAAATTAACATAGGGGTATTAAATTGATTAATTATTGACTTCAAAAGTCATACCCCTAAGTCCAGAATCATTTAATTTTAATAAACTTCCAAATTTTTAATGATTTAGAAATTTATTAACTTATCTTTTCAATTAAGAAAGTGAGATTGGTTTCTACCAATTAATCTCTTGTGTTTCAAACATCAAATAAATTGATTAAGATTAGAGGTTACCCATTTCCCTCCTTAAATTGAGCCTAAATGTTAATTAAGGCTAATTTTATAAAATTGCACATTTACCCCTAAGGCTCTAACACTTCATAATTTGTTAAATTCAATTCAAATGACTTCAAAATTTTTATCCTACCTCATCCAAGGGTCAATTAAGATATCAGAGGAGAAAATATGATTTTTCAAAATTTAATTTATTTTATATAATTATTTTCATGCAAAAATAGGATTTTTCAAAGAAAATTCTTAACTTGACCAAAGTGAATTTTGATCCTTTGAAATTTTTAATGGAGCTAGACCTAGACCGGAGAGGCCTTTGGACCAAATTTCATGACTGTTTGAATTCTCTGTGATTTATCAGAATTATTTTAAATTTTGGGCTATTTAATAAAAATAAAATATTTTAAATGATGAAAGTTAAGATTTCTATTTTTGAAAAATCTATCTGATGTTAGGGAACCCAGAGGAGCAAATTTCATATTTTTTTTTATTTTTCTTTGATTTATTGGAATTAGTTTATTGAAAATTTCATATTTTTCTAATTTTTCTTTGATTTATTGGAATTATTTTAGTGAAAACTCATTTTTAGCTTTTAAAAATTATTTTTAAGCTTTGAAATTCAATAATATTCTAATTATTCCTAAGTGATTAGGAAGCAATTTAGAATATTTCCAAGAATTTTGTTATTTTTGTGTTTTCTATGAATTTTTAAATATTTAAAATAAGTTAAAAATCAAGGTTTTATTCTAAATATTATTTTATTTTTATAAAATATCCCTAATCACAGAAAACTCAAGATACTAAGTTTCATAATTTTTTGAGTTTTATTTTGATTTTTAAAAATCATTTAAGTGTCAGAAGTGATATTTATCTTTAAAAATCAACTTAAGTTATCAAATGAACTCAAAATATTTTGAACTTTTTAAAGTGAGTTCGTTTTAGGGTTGATAGAAATTAAGTGTATTCTCAATGAATTAACCTATGAAATATTTTCTAAAAGGTTATCTGATAATAGAAAATCTTCCAAAATTTTCTTGGATTTTTTAAAGCAACATGCTAATTATTATGATTAAATTATGCAAATAATAGACATAAACTTGAAAAATATGGATCTTTGTCTAGAAATATCCTCTGACTTTGGAAAAATCAGAGGATGTTTCCTAAGACAGAGGCAACAACATGTCAAAATTTCAAGCCATGATGAAATGTCTACATGCATGGAGAATCAAAAGACTCAAAATAGTATTTAATTAATTAAAAATAAAATATGCATCAAATAATTTTTAAATAATTTTCACATTGTTCTCCTATGTTCACTGAGTAAGAGAGTATTTTATTTTATTTTTGTGATTTTTCTACACCAAGATATGGATTTTTGAAGTTAGAGCTATTTATTTAAATCAGAAAATGAGCCTTATTTTTTTATTTAAGCGTGTGCCACCTCAACCTACGACGGCTCCAAAGGAATGTGTGGTGCTCTCTGGTTGGACGCCGCCATCCACGTAGGTGCTGACTCGGCCCGCTGTTTATGTCCCGAAGCATCGTCCGGCTCGATCTCTCTCGTTCATTTGATACACGCTTGGTCAAACGACTCCCCATTATCGTCCCCGATAGAATGATCCAGTGACCGTCCACACTAAAATTCTAAGATCTCAACCTAGACTCAACCAAATCACCTCGAGTTTGATCCTATGGACTCGTTTAAGTGAGACGAACACATCCATATAGTAATCAAGAAATCAAACTAACTCTAAGTAAACACAGAATTGAAATAGGCTCGGGATGAGGTGAGGTTTTATACCTTTGCTCTGAGACGT
>NW_018226918.1:7894-10846 GCF_001263595.1 Phalaenopsis equestris
GTTGTGATGGAGTTAATTTGGTGACTTTAGGGTGGTTAGATCACATTTAGTGCATGGGTCCAAGTGGGTGCAAAAGACCAAAACTTAAGTTTGGGTTAGGTTAACCATGTCAATTGGCCCAATTAATTGTTGCATTTGGTGTAGATGATCATAAGGAACAACTTTGGTGAAGAATGGAAGTGGTTTTGAGCTCAATTGAATGGTCAATTTGAGAGAATTTTGAACTTTACTGAATTTGGTCATGTTGGGTTAGGCTTGGGTCTAGCTTGGGTTAGGCTACTAAAGAGGAAAAAAACTAAACCTCAACAAAAAGTGAGGTCAACAATACACTAATTAGTGATCGACTCGTTACTAGACGACTAACAAATGACTACGAAATGCAAAAGAGCACTCCTCTCAGAGTCTCAGTGTAGAGTTAGTGGATGCCATCCAAAATAAAGAGTATTTTAAGAAGGAATCATCAATGAAAGACAAAGCTAAAGAAAAGGTACCCTAGAAGTCTCCTCTTCCAAGGAAGAAGAAGAGAAGGGTTTTCATTCCAACGCTTAATGTTGTTGTGAAGAGTCTCCAAAGTCTGCAAAAAGATTCATTAGGTCGTGCTTAAACTTCCTTTTTATATCCCAAGCCTAAACAAGCAAAAAATAATCTTCACAAGTCAAGTATGGTTCCTTGGTGGCATACCCACGCCCGTGGTTAGTGTTGGTGCACAAACCCAATGCGGATGTGCCACAAGGTTAGTGCAGGTGCGCCAGCTCCGACATGGTATGCCAACCCGAATGCAGATGCACCATTCCATGGTAGAGTGGTGTGAGTGCACTAGTGTGTGAGAATGGGGGGGTGTCAAGGAAGCAACTCGGGTGTACCAGTGTGTGGGTGTGAGTGCCCCTTAAAAGCAGCATGGGTGTGCCCGAGAAGTGGCACAAGTGTTCCATACTTTTTATCATGAAATTGCTCATATGTCAGTGCACACTTTCGTGAAAGGGTGACACGGGTATGCTCCATATTAGCACGGGTGCCCTTAGCTATAACTTTTCATCCATCACCCCTTTTGGCTCCTAATTTTTCTCTTTTCCTACCCTAAGTGGCGAAAACCCTATAACCTACAAAACATAATAACAATACTTTTATTAAGCATAATATAATGATAAACAAAGGAGACAACTTGATAATTACTGCAATGAAATCACATAAATTTACTTCATATCAACTCCCCAAACTTTACTTTTTACTTGCCTCAAGTAATCTAATTTCTCAAGGAGGACTAAAAAGTGGTTGAGAGTTCTCATGTGGCTTTATAATTCCATAACTAAATTTTATAAATGTTATAAAGGATATGAAAATCTTATTTCAAGGTAGGATTTTCATTAATTTCTAATAACCTAGGGATTTATTTAATTCCCTTCTTTCAAAGCCTAAGCAAATATCGTAACGCCTAATCTAGTGTAATTGAAATATTTGAATTTTTAAAGATATTTTGAAGTAGATTAAAAGTCAAATAACCAACCCGATGTCCCTTAACCTCTTTCCTAAATATAAGATCTTAAAAGTTTCAATAAGAATATTATTAGGTCTTATTACTCAGAAGATAACTAAGACACCATTTTTTTTATACTCATCACAAGCTTCTTCTCAGGGTGATTGGCCATTTTTTAAAATTTTTCTTTTTAGAGAGTCCTTCCATAATTTTTAATCTTTCATTTACTTTTTATTTTTCAATTCCACTAAAAATTTTTATATCTGGTAGAACATATTTCTTTTAAGAATTTTAAATATCTAATCTCCCCTAAATGATAATTCTCAAATTCTTCTTAACGTGAACTCTAAATAATTGTAGGTCCTACAAAAGTCAAGACTCAATTAGATTTGTTAGGTTAAAATTTAAAAGGCTTAAAGTATCTCTTATTAACTAAAAATATTTTCATTACACATTTTTAATGGTTTTGGGGCTTTTTACTTTCCAGGTGGAAGTTGTTAAATTATAAGACTAAGTTATTAGGACATTAATTTCAATACCACCGTTTTATAATTATTCACATTTTAATTGAAGTCTTTGTAGAATCTCATTAAGTTATCAAGATTCCTAACATGAGTCCCCACTTTAAAATATAATCACCAACTTAATTATGGAATTACTTCAAAGCTAGTATACATGCATCTCTCCCTCCCCCAAATATATTTTCTATGTTATGCATGCCATAGGAAAAATTACAAGCAAATACATGAGTATGCCATGTAATAACATAGAATTGACACTAGAAAATTCAACATAATAAGACATCATAGCATGGAGATTGACACGTGTAAACTTATAACTCTAGTAAGAATTCCACAAAAACTCATAAGACTTTGCATAATCATTGAAACCAAAACACTCACAAATAAATTCAAATAAAATTCAAAACAAACTTCTAAGAAAATTTAAACACATTGTAAATACAAAATATGTTCAAAACACAAGATACTACGTGGGTTGCTTCTCAATATAATGAATGGTCTAATGTCCTCAGCCTGACCTAAGGTCAAATCAATCAAAATAGACCTTCTCTAAGATCAAAATTCCATTTTAGTAAGCCTGATTACTCGTCTGATCTTCAAGTTGTCCTAAATTTTTAAATGCATCATCAAAGATAAGAATTTCTTGTAATTTTTTCTCTTGCAGTTTGATACCAGTCTTCTGTTTATTCAGATTATCCATCATAAGGGTATTTCCTAGATCTAACAGGATCGACATTACCTCACCTTTTTGAAGATTAGTACTTTCCTTACAAGTTGTAAGAAATTAGTCCCTAGAATTTAAATAAAGTTTTCTTAACTCATATGTTTAATTCTTTTCAGGTTTTTCAAGTTCAGAATCTAACTATACAGGGTTACTCTTCAGCCTAGAGATTACTTCCAAATCGATCCTTAAAGGCACTCCTATGGGTTGTCTTATAGGCTCAACTATCTCCCTAC
>NW_018226919.1:0-1810 GCF_001263595.1 Phalaenopsis equestris
AGAGACTAGGAGTGAGTTGCGTATATGGATGATGGCTGCGTTTTGTTTTGCGGAAATTGAGTTATATGAACTTTCATTATTTTTTTTTTAATTTTTTCTTATGAAATGATATTATTTTGGTTTTAGTTATGGTTGATCTTCTAGTTTCATTCAGCCGCCTTTTATTTGTGCAGTAAGCAGTGATGGATTTTTTTAGGGGCATTTATACATACATAACACCCATATATATATATATAGAGAGAGAGAGAGAGAGAGAGAATGGTGAAGAGAAAATTAGACGAGCCGCAATTATTCCTGTGTATTAAATATTTGAGTATCACACCCTACATATGGGAGATTTAAACTCGTGACTCGAGAGGACTTGTGACCTTCAGATCTGCTGGGGCCATTATTATTATTATTATTATTATTATTATTTATTTATTTAAGAGCATATTCGTTAATGCATTTTTTTAAATTAATTAACTTATTTTAAAAAATACTCAAAATAAAATTCATTTATTTTGAGCATTTTATAAAATAATCATCGTTAATCAATATGTTTTATTCAAAATAAATCATAAAATAAATAAAAAGAAAAATAAAAGTGAACCCAAATAACTTCAAAAAGTTTGACAGTTTATTATTATTAGTCGCGACATTATTTGTCCGTTTGTTATGATCTGAGAATTATCTTTAGAAAAATTGGTTACAGCAGTTACAGCAGTAAAAATGTCCAAACGCTTTGATGAGAGAAAAGCGAGTTACAGCAGCTAAGCACGAGCTTGTTCACCTCTAAAGCAACTTAACAGTTTGCCAAATTGTTTGTGAAGATTAGCTTTAGATGTGCATTTTAGAAGATTTTTGCGTTTAAGAGACTATTTGAGGAAAAATTATTGCATACGGACGGACACCACATGCATCTCTGCATGCGGTGTCCGATCCTAACCATAGATCAGATGATCTACGATTATGATGTATTTCGGTGGGCACCACCTAAATTTTTTTTTTTAAAAAAAAAACTGAAATATATCCTTACCGTAAATCACGGTGATCTACGGTCAGGATAGGACACCGCATGCAGAGATGCATACGGTGTCCGTATGCAATAATTTCTCCTATTTGAGATACCATTTCTGTGTTTAATTTTTAATTTTTTAGTTTATTTTATTTATATTTTAATTAAAACAAATGCTTGGCATATTAAAATAAAGAAGAATTTACATATAGGGCACACAATTCTGATGGATTTATGCTTAACACTCGAGTCTTTCGCATCACATCACAAATAACATTAGTTACCACTTTTTAATAGTTAAATCCACATTTTCATCCTTATGTAAAGTGTTGTGTGTGAGATACTTAAATCCATAAGAATTGGGTGCTAAGTGTGTAAATTCCTCTAAATTAAAATATAGATATTTTTTAAGATACTAGAATTGCTTAGAAATTGTATTGAATGTTTTGAAAAATAAAGTATTTAAAAAAAAAAAAACCTATAAAAGGAGCATTTATGTAGATACAATGTCATTTTATTTATTTATATATGGAACACCTAAATATTAATTTTCATATTTATTGTTGTGCAAAACAATACAAAAAAAATATCACACAACAAACAATCAATCAGACACAATGTGGTTTAAATGGGTCCGCTCAATTTTGTCTTTGTCCATGGGGAAAGGTTATTCCACTATCAACATGTTAGAAGAAATGAAAAAACGATGACCAAAATAGGATTACAATTCCAAACATAAAATTCATACGTTATTCCTCCTATAAATAAGATAGGATTATGACATGCTGTCGGCACTATTTTTGGTGTGGAGTT
>NW_018226920.1:0-746 GCF_001263595.1 Phalaenopsis equestris
TAAATCATAGTCCAAAACAACCCACAGATGCAAATTTAGCAATCTCAGACCACATAGTTCACATCATATTTCAACCATAAAATGAATCTCTCAGCTCTACTCTTCATCCTCAAAATCACTGTTGTACCATTTTTTTGTAGGTTCATAATCAGGATATCAAGGATATGGAGGAAATTGCACTCCTGGTTCACCTCTAATCAGGCTCTCCAAAGATGAGTGGAATTTTTCTTCATAATCACTCTTCCTTCTATTATAACTATTAGTATTATCTGCAAAATGCTTTAAATTTTGTACCTTATCAGGGGTAAAATTGATATTGTTCGTCATCTTCTGCAATAACTCATCCTGAGTCTTGGTTTCACCTCAAGATGTAGAAGCATGAGAAGTAGATGGTCAATGAAGATGAAATGGAGGTAGATGCAGCAGACATCCCTAATCCATAAGTTCTAGAAAATCCTCCTCTCTAGCCAAAAATTGAATGCTCATAATAAGTCTTAACATTCAACTTCGTAATGGGCTTTAAAGGTAACATAACTTCCTCCCAACTATCATACTTCACTCATCACTCCAGTCTGCTCGCATAATGAAAATGTCAAGGAAGCAAATCCCATGCCTACAGTAGCAGCAGCAGCAGCTGAACTGATGATAGTGTGATAGATCAAAGCCCCTATGTTGATGGGCATTCCCTCCTGAATACAATAGTTCAACATCGCTCTTTCTCTGGTCACTTCACTGAGATGATTGGT
>NW_018226920.1:791-2233 GCF_001263595.1 Phalaenopsis equestris
TCATTGGTTATCTTCCAAAGTCCTCTCCCAATAGTCAAATATGAAATAATCTCGTCTAACTCCGCTTCACTAGGACTATAATTTGCATAAAAATATAAAGTATCCGGTGGTAAATGGTAAAACAAGATGATTACCTATGGAGTAAAATGTACAAACTTTCCTTTAACCATAACTCAATTGTCTTCAGCCTCTAGGAGATTTGCATAAAACTCCCGCATAAAACTCCCTTACAACATAAATCACTGCGACGAAATCACGGCGACGACAGAGAAACAACAGAACGGTTCCCACTGTTGGCGGACTATCAGATCTTCTACCTCTCCACCTGAGCTCTTGAAAATCACTCCTGAATCAATTTTTATGACTGTAAGGCATCATTATATCAATCTTGAGCTTTTGAACTGACAATCTTGCTCTAATCGAATGGGCTCTTTCCTCTACTCCTTTTCATTCTTGGTACAATTCTACAAATTTGATGAATTCCAAAAATAACTTTAAAAATCAAGTTTAAATCACTAAACTAAACTTCCAAAAGCACTAACTAAACTTCCAAAGCAATTTCCATAGATTTTTCTTCACTTTTCACAATGAATAGAAAAATTTTTGAAATCTTCCAAATGTGCTCAAAATATATAGTGAAAATCTAATTTTTTTTCATAGAAGTAAAGCTCTTACCTTAAGGAACTTGGTTCTAGCAAATCTCACTCGATTCCACAAAGAAATCTTCAAATTTTACTTGCCATAGCCTTTACAATTGCGATTTTGAGTTGGGGAAGACAATAGAAGGTGTTCAAAATGGTATTTTTGGGCTTAAAATTTACTTTTAACCGTTCGCGAATCGGCACATAAGTGCGGGTAAGTGGCGCTTAGGCGCCTGCCTCTCGGGTTGGCTAGCACTTAAGCACGAGATGTGGCGCTTAGGTGCCAGTGCACGATTTTCAAAATTTTTAATTCTAAGTAAAATGCACTATTAGCCTAAGTAAACCACCCCTAAATAGTCTCATAGCACTTAAATAACTATTTTTTACCTCCTATAACTCCCTTCTCTATCAAAATTCTCCATAATAATTAATTCAATTTGAGGCTAAAAATAACACAAATTTTTAAAAAAACAAACTTATATTAATTCACAAACAAGTACAAACACATTTAACACTTAGTTATCTCTCCAAATAATCTTTGATGAGAAAATTTTCCTAAGTACAAAACACTTAACACACATTTTACAATTAAACACATATGTGACAGAAACACTAAACACAAGAAATAAACAGTAACACACTTAAAAACATGACTCCAAATACACAATTCCTAACACTTAACTTAATGTCACTCTTCATTAGAAGTCACTCTTTCACTCTTCATTAGAAGGAACGAATTCTTGTCTTTCAGTAGTCTCTCCAAGATTATAAAGTTGATAAAATGGATGGTGGTGACGAGCT
>NW_018226921.1:0-594 GCF_001263595.1 Phalaenopsis equestris
CCTTACATAATCCTTATCCTTAGCCAAATGTATCATGATATGTCTGCCATCCATCCGTCCCACCCTCTAAGCACTAACAAATTTAAGGCCATTAAACAAATTTCTTATGGTATCCATTGTAGGGCGGCTGAATTGGAATTTGCCAACAAGAGTAAATTTGTGTGCTTCATCCAAGGAAAGAATCTCATTATTAGAGAAGAAAGTAGCAATATTTCTCTCTTTTTTCTCCAAAGGCTCCTGACAGCGATTTTATATATGCTTAAAAATACAAGTATTTAATATTGCTGCTAAAAGATTAATTCCTCAGCAATGACACTAAAAACTTAATAATAATTATAGATTTGATAAAGATGTATATATAAAATATTCAATAATGGTAAAGTCACACTTATCAAAACAAGTATACGTATCACTCATGTAATATAGGGCTCTAATGGAGTCCTAGATATCGAACCCACAAGAATTAATATTAGAACTACGAACTAAGATTTTAAAAAGCAATACTTAATCGCAACAATGGAATTCAAATTGCTTTCTGTCACTCATAGGCAATTGAAATAAGTATGTAATTTTAATAACTCTTAAATAATTAAT
>NW_018226921.1:1791-2563 GCF_001263595.1 Phalaenopsis equestris
ATTCCTGCAACAAAACATCAAAAATACCTTTCTTTAAAGTGAAATATCATCAAAAATAGTGTAAAATAGGTATGAAAATCTCAACATATTTTCCTTTGGTCAATATCCCCCAAACTAAACTATTACTTTTCCTCAAGTAATTTTAGTACTATATAAAATTTATGATCTATGGTAGTAAAGTTTTAATTCAGAAATACTATAATTTGATTTAAATAAATACCATAGTGAGATTTTCAAAAAAAATTCAGTAATTAAATTAACCCTATAGTTAGAAGATTATCTAGTGATCAAGCTTAAGAGTTCTAGTCTTCTATTTATTTCAAGAATGACTATATGTTGTAATATTAAGTCACTTAGAATATTCAAATGATAGGAACTTCATGAGAACAATACTAGTAAAAGATCTAATCCATAAATATAAGTTCAGGAATGTATTTAGGTTTTCCCTTCAGGTAGGTCTAGTGAAACCATTTTTTGATTAGCCATCTCCTCAAGCTTCTCCTAACTTTCATATTTTTTTTTTCTTTCTTTTCTCTTTTCTATTTGGATTGCTTTCAATCCTATATATTTTTCTTTTCTTTTCAGGGATTGTTGTCAATCTTTTCTTTTTCCTTTTTCAAGTGAGGAATAATATATCTGGATAGCCTTTAATGATTTTGAACATCACCTTTCGTTCCCTAAATTTAAAACTCAAGGCATTCCTTTACCTTTTAAATATGTCATACATTTTACATCATTGAGCCCCAATCTTTTCTTCTCAAATGAATTTCCA
>NW_018226921.1:3483-7800 GCF_001263595.1 Phalaenopsis equestris
ATTTATTAATTCTATGCTCTTCCGCTGCAAGGTCAACTCATTCATCAAATCAGTCAGAGTAGGGGAACTAGAAGGTGGAAGGTCATAACTTGTAGAGGAGACATCTCTACTAGTGAAAGGTTCTTGACTCCTACTTCCAGTTCTCCATTTCTCATGGGATTCATAAGTTTTCAAATTAGCTTTACTAACGAGTTTCATCTTGTGAACCCATTCCTCATCTCCTTCAGCTTCCACTCCAGAAAGTCGGCAAAGTACATAAATAAGGCCAGGATGTCCTAGACCTCCACTTGTTTCACTCATTGTTGTAGTAAATATATTCTTAAAAATAATTCTCCCCACATTTATATTTCTATTATTATGAATACAGAAATTCAGAATAGCTCTATCTTTAGTTACCTCACTATGGTGATAAGTCGGTAACAGAGTAGAGGAAATAAAATAGTGCCACGCCTTAAAGGTGGCATTCAGCATGGAAGCAGATGCATTTACCCATTCTCGTTGTTTAATCTTCCACGTTCCTTTCCCATCAGTGAGAAAGTTGATCACATCATTCAGGGGGCCTTCCATCGTACTGAAGGTTTCATAATGATAACTATAAGAGTCTGGGACTTCGTAAAAGGAGTCAATGCGGGCGGCACTAAATTCAACTGAAAATCCCCGCACTTGAACGATTCCGTCTTCTGAATATAACACGTTGGCATAAAACTCTTTCACAATATTTGTAGTAGCTTTATTGGTGGTGTAACAGAAGTTTTCCCACTTTTGCTTTTGCTCGGTAATAATTCATTCAATTTCTCCTCCCGGACTCTCAAAAACTTGATCTTGTATATACTTCTTTCCTTCAAACACTGAAGTAAACATCAACTCAGCCTTCGCATTGATGAAGCGAGACTCGTCAAACTCAAGTTGCCTCTTTTGTCGTGGAGCCATTTCAATCTAATCAAAATTATTGAAAAAAAATTATAGAAAAATTATAAAGTATACTTCAAATATGCAAATAATGGCTTCTAAGTGTGATTCTAAGAGTTCAAAACTAAGTTTCATGAATTTCTTCCCAATATTTTCTTCACATTCTCAAATTTTTTGGATCTTCTCAATGTAGAAGAAATCCATTGTGAAAATTAAATATTTTTAACTTGTTTAGTTTGGAGTGAAACTCTTACCAAGAGATGATCAAATCTGGTGTCTAAATGCCTTGAAATCGCCCCCAAATCCAAGATCTCTCAAGCCATAGGTCAAAAATTGCATTTTTCAGAGGAAGGGTATGATTAATAGTGGCAGTTGACTGGTCAAAAACCCGATTAAAGGTGTTTTTTCAGGATCTCGCCATCAGCAGGATCTTCAGCGCCGTCGGTGTGCTCTATTGAAATTATATCCTAAGTCTCGGGAAAAGTCCACCGTCGGAGGCGTTGAGGGAGCCATCGGCGGGCTCTATTGAAATGGTTAAATTTTTGAATTTTTACGATTTCGATCAATTTCAAGCCTCAATGACATCTGTTCAATCGTTATAGACATAATTTTAAGTGATTAAATGATGTACTTATCACAAATAAACTTTAACAACACAAAACACCACAATTATATATAAATTCCAAGGATTACAATATACGTTACAGAACACACCTAAGTTGGGTATTTTCTCAACCTTAATACATCAATTCAGCGTTGAAATCCAAGCCACCATACTCAAAACATAAAATACTCTAAATGCTGAAAATAAAAATCCTATGCTTAGTCTCAACTATACAGAGATCTTTAAGCATAATTCTAAAGCAAAGCAAATATAAAGTAAAGCAAACATAAAGTTCAAACCAAATTACACACATAGACAGACAGGTAGCAATGTAAATCTACTATTCTTCAGATTCAGTGCTAGATTCTCCTCTCAGATCACCCATTGATTGCACATGAACGAAGAGGTTATAGAAGGGTATATATGGAAATTCTTCAGTAGAGTCCTCTTCTATCAATTTCATCTTTCTCATCAGCCGTATTAAACTGTCTTCTATATGTCCAAAGTGAGAAAAATGTTATTTCATCCTCCAGTCTAGATGATTGAAGAAATCAGAGATAGTATTAATTGCATTCATAACATTTTGTACCTCCTTCTCCAATTTCTTGATTCGAAGCAGGATCTCCAGTGTCTTGTTTGGAACTAAAGGTTGAATAGGCAGTGAATTCTGAGACGATTGATCCACCATAATAATCATATCATTTTCATCTTCATTGGTTAGGAATCTCTCAGTTGGGTCCAAAGGCTTCCAAGGTAGTAGTACCATTTCCCAATTTTCATAAACTACTTCGAACTGACGCTTCCAAGCCCAAAAGTTGATCCATGAACGATCAAGCCCAAAACAGACTTCACAATTATAGAGCCAACATCGATCGTCGCAGAAAAACTAACATACCCGTTTTCTCTCATTTCCCAGTCTTCAGTTTTGTCCGTGAAATATTGGTAAATTTCATTCATCTAGTTTTTTGTCAGGATGAAGTTGGCATAATGGCATATAGGAACGTTCTTGATCATATATAATTCATTGATCCATACAGGAGTAATAGTTATCAATCTACCTCACCATAGACGACTCCCTGGTTGATTCCATGCAAATTAGCATAAAATTCCTTCACCACAGGAACAACCACGAGGAGGTAGTGTAGCACATCACTTCCCATCTTTTCCGCACTATCATCTCTTCAATTGTTGTTGAGGGATTATGCAATCCTTGATTTACAAATCCTTGTTCCTTGATTAATCTCTTATTTACCAGTATCTTGTTGAAGATTCGCTGCGCCTCCGCACTAACAAACTTTCTCCGGTTAAATACTCACATTCTATGGTTTTCAAGGGAACTGGACGCCGTATGAATGAATTTAGTGGAGTTTTATTTCATTTTTGGGGAACTATGAACTTAGGAATCGAATTTGGGAGTTTAAAATGACCCATTCAAACTCCAGAAACCGCCATCCCGCCGGTCTTGTCGTCAGCAACGTCGAGGGCGCCGTTGTCGACCCTTTAGCATTTAATTGCCTGACATCTTGGGAAAAACCCACCGTCAACAGTGTCGATGGCACCGTCGGCGCCCAAAGAAAAAAATTACACAGTTTAACTCTGGTCCGAATGCGCTCCTATTTTTTCTCTATGGATCTAATTTTTATGATGATTCAAGTGTAAATAAGAGTAGTAGAGATCAGTAATAGAGTAAAGGAAATAAAATAGTGCCATGCTTTAGATGTGGAATTCAACATGGAAGCAAAAAAAATTGTCTGTTCTCGTTGCTTTATCTTCCACGTTCATTTCCCATCAGTGAGAAAGTTGATTAAATCTTTTCAGGTATTATTCAGGTTGACTGATCATTAAAACCTCTTTAAAATTTGGTCTTTTACCCTCAAAATATGGTTTTAATCTGTGTCCTATTTACTTTAAATCTATTTCTAGTGTTTTGATTTTCCATATCAACAGCTCCTTAAGTATAAACTTGAGTCACAGTAAAGGGTCTAACCAACGAGACTTTAATCTCCCAGGGAATAACTTCAACCTTGTATTGTAAAGCAAATGCCATAACTTTAGTTTCTCCTTATAAATTATGTCGTTATCATAAGATTCATTTCTTAATTCTTCCAATTCATTCAATTGTAAAAATCTCTTCTTACCAGCATCTTTCAAATTATAATTGAATATTTTAATCGCCCAATATGCTTTATGCTCCAATTCTACTGGTAAGTGACAAGTCTTTCTAAAAATCAGTTTGTAAAGAGTCATTCCAATAATAGTTTTATAAGCAGTCCAATAAGCCCATAATGCGTTATCCAGTCTAGTGGACCAATAGACTCTATTAGGGTTTACATTCTTTTAAAGTATTTGTTTAATCTCTCTACTAGAAACATCAACAAACCCACTAGTTTGATGGGTGATAGGCAGTAGAGATCTAGAAACATCAACCAACCCACTAGTTTGATGGGTGATAGGCAGTAGAGATTTTATGAATATTATTAAGCTTTTATGCCGATACCTGAATGTATTTATTCTTAAAATGGGATCCTCCGTTAGTAATAATCATTCTCAACATTTCGTATCTAGTGAAATTATTTTTCATTAAAGATCTTGAAACACTTTTAGCATCACAACGAGGTAAAGTTTATGCTTCAATCCACTTTGAAACGTAGTTTAGTGCAATTAGTATATATAAGTTCCCAAATGAGAGAATAAATGGTCCCATGAAATCTAATCCCCAAACATCGAAGATCTCAACTTCTAACATAAAATTCAGAGGCATTTCATTTCTTCTAGATATATTGCCTACTCGTTGACATTGATCA
>NW_018226921.1:7841-8730 GCF_001263595.1 Phalaenopsis equestris
CCAAAATGTCCTCCAAATTTAGAATCATGACATTTCTAAATAATTAGTTTAATTTCTTCGTAAGGTACACATCTTCTCATAATAAGATCCTTACATTGTTTATATAAATAAGGCTCATCCCAAAAATATGCTTTCGCATCATGAATGAATTTTCTTTGTTGTTGCAGTGTCAGCATAGGTGGAAAAATATCACTTACGATATAATTAACAAAATTAGCATATAATGGTATTTTCTACTCATTAATATTATAAAGTTGTTCATCAGGGAAACTATATGTAATTTCATTATCGGTGTCAGATAATTCATGGTTTTCTAATCTCAACAAATGCTCAGTAATTTGATTATCAGTTCCCTTTCTATCATTTACCACAAGATCAAGTTTTTGCATCAAAATTATCCATCTAATTAACATTGGTTTGGCATCCTTCTTTTGTATCAGATATTTAATAGCAGAGTGATCAGTGTGCGCAACACATTTAGTCCCAATTGAATAAGATTTAAATTTGTCTAAAGCATACACAATGGCCAGTAACTCTTTTTCAGTAATAGTATAGTTAATTTGTGCATCATTAAGAGTTTTACTAGCGTAGTATATAACCTTAAAAATATTCTCATACCTTTGTCCAAGGACAGCTCCAAAGCACAATCACTAGCATCACAGATCAGTTCAAATGGTTTCTCTCAGTTAGGTAAAACTATAATAGGAGCTGTGATTAATTATTTTCTTTAATAACTCAAAGGCATTTAAACATCTTTCAATAAATTCAAATTTCTTGTCCTTTTCTAAAAGTTGGCATAGAGGTTTAGTAATTTTTGAAAAATCTTTAATCAACATGTCCAAGAAAACTCATAACTCTCTTACATTAGTAAGAGGCGTTAGTTTAGATA
>NW_018226922.1:0-414 GCF_001263595.1 Phalaenopsis equestris
CTCCCTTGATATCTCTCTATTTATTTCACACTACCGAGATCTCCTTTTATTTACTCTCTCTATTCTCTCACTCCATCTTTCTCCCCCTCTCTTCCTCTCACCCTTCCTCAATCTCACACTACCACTCCATCTCTCCCTCTCTCTCCCATTTTTTTCTCCCTTTCTCTACTCTTCTTTTTTCTCACTATATTTTCTACTCTATATCTGCTCTCGCTCCTCTTTATCTCTTTTGTATTCTCTTCTTTTTCACTCGCTTTTTTTCTTAATCTCCTTCTCTCACTCTTCTCTGTGCCACTCCTTACTCTCTATCTCCATCTCTCCCTCTCTACCTTCCCTTTCTCTCACATTATCTTTATTTCACTCTCTCTACTCTCTAAATCTTTCTCTCCCTCTCTTTCTCATTCTCTCTTTCCC
>NW_018226922.1:500-835 GCF_001263595.1 Phalaenopsis equestris
TCACACACATTTTGTCTCCCTCAATCTCAATATCTCTCCCTTTCAAGCCACTCTTTACCTGTCTCTCTCTTTATCTCTTATCCTTTCTCTCTTACTCTTTTACTTTCACTCCAATTCTTACTCTCTCTCTATATCTCTCATTTACTCTCCCTCACCCTTTGTTGCTCTCTCTCATCTCTCCCACCCCCTCTATCTCCCAATCTCTACCTATCCCTCTCCCTTTCAAGCCACTATCTACCTTTTTCTCCCTCACTCACACACACTTTCTCTCCCTCAATCATTATTTGTCCCTTTCAAGCTACTCTTTACCTATCTCTCTCCCTATCACTTATTCT
>NW_018226923.1:0-454 GCF_001263595.1 Phalaenopsis equestris
CAAACTCAACTTCAAGCTCAAACCATTAAACCACAGTCCCACTTGAAATCAAATTCAACGCATAAATATGCCACCAAACATAAAATCAAATTTAAAGTATACTCTAAACCCAACTCAATTCCTAATCCAAAACAAGCCTTTTGTTACTCAAGCTCCCATCTTACCTTCTTTTCATTCCAAAATCAACTTAGAACTTAACCATAGCTCTAAAAATGAACAAAACAAGCATACATGTCTCCCCCCAAGTTATTTTACAACAATTAACAGCAATGTAACATAAATCCTTCCAAACAGTAAGGTAACTAATCATTATCTTTCACCTTTATCATTGTTAAGAATCATTGCCAACCACTGCTAAATGTAGCATTTGCCACTAAAATTTTGATTTGGTTGTCATAGAACACTACCGAATTCACTGCGTCGAATGAAACCCATGCAAGGGTAACCAAGGGAT
>NW_018226924.1:0-1589 GCF_001263595.1 Phalaenopsis equestris
AGAGGCTCGCCGATAGCGCTCTCGACCCGACAACGGCGAGACCAGCGAGATAGCGATTTCTTGAGTTTGAGTGGCGGTTTTTGGGCGGGAGTTACCCTTTTAAACACCTAAATTTGATTTCTAGTTCATATTTTCCCCCAAAAAATAAAGTGAAACTCCACCAATTTCATTCCTATGGCGTCCAATTCCCCTGATAATCCCAGAATGCGAGTTTTCAATCGGCGAAAGTTTATTAGTGCGGAATAACAACAAATCTTCAACAAGATATTGATGAAGAAAAGATTGATCAAGGAAAGAGGATTCGTAAATCGCAGATTGAATAATCCCTCTACGGTAATTGAAGAGATGATAGTGCGGCAAAGATGGGAAGCGTTGTGTTATACTACCGCCGCTGTGGTTGTTCCTGTGGTAAAGGAATTCTATGCAAATTTGCACAGAATCAACCAAGGAGTTCTTTATGTGTGAGGTAGATGGATCACTTTCACTCCTACACTGATCAATGATTAATACATGATCGAGAGCATTCCTGTTTGCCACTATTCCAACTTCGTCCCAACAAGAGACCGGATGAATGAAATTTACCAATATTTAACTGACAAAACTGACGACTGGGAAACGAGAGAGAATGGGTATGTTAGTTTCTCTACAACACTCCTAAATCCCATTTCAAAACACTAGCACTTTTTCATTTCTGCAAAACAGTTATCAAAAATGAAGATCGGTAAAGTTTCTAAAGAAAGTGCTATTTTGAATTACTGCATCCAAAGGGGACAGCCGATCGATATTAGATCAATAATTGTGAAGTCGGTTTTAGGCTTGATCATTCATGGATCAACTTATGGGCTTGAACACCCTTTCACAATTTTCTCACTTTGCAGTCAGTTCCAAGTGTCCTACAAAAATTGGGAAAAGGTACTTCTACCTTGGAAGCCTTTGGACCCAACTGAGAGATTCCCAGCTTTTGAAAATGAAAATGATATGGCCATTATAATAGATCAATCATCTAAAAATTCACTGTCAGTTCAACCCTTAATTCCTGATAAGACTCTGGTGATCCTGCACAGGATCAAGAAATTGGAGAAGGAGGTTCAAAATGTCATGAATGCAATTAATAATATCTCCAATTTCTTCGATCATCTAGATAGGAGGATGAAAGAACATTTTGATCACTCTGGACATTTAGAAGATAGTTTGATACGACTAATGAGGAGGCTGAAATTGATAGAAGAGGATTCCACTGAAGAATTTCCATTCCTACCCTTCTACAACTTCTTCGTTCATGTGCAATCAATGGGTGATCTTAGAGGAGAATCTAGTACTGAATCTGATGAATAGTAGATTTTTATTACTACCTATCTGTCTATCTATGTAATTTGGTTTGAACTTTGTATTTGTTTTGCTTTGGAATTATGCTTTTAGATCTCTGTATAGTTGAGACTAAGCATATGATGTTTTGTTTTCAGCATTTTGAGTGTTTTAGTTTGGATTGCAATGTAGAATTAATGTACTGAGGTTCAGAAAATAACAAACTTAGGTGTGTTATGTAACTTATATTGTACCCCTTGGAATTTATATATAAATGTGATGTT
>NW_018226924.1:1887-2698 GCF_001263595.1 Phalaenopsis equestris
TCCCCTTCCTCTGAAAAATGAAATGTTTGACCTAGGGCTTGAGAGATCTTGAATTTGGGGCGATTTCATGGCTTTTTGTCACCGAATTTGATCTTCTCTAGGTAAGAGCTTCACTCCAAGTTAAAAATATTTGATTTTCACCAAAGATTTCTTCCACATTGAGTAGAGCCAAAAAATTTGAGAATGTGAAGAAAATATTGGGAGGAAATTCATGGAACTTAGTTTTGAACTCTTAGAATTACTTTTGGAAGCCATTATTTGCATATTTGAAGTATATTTTGGAATTTTTCTATAATTTGATTAGATTGAAATGGCTCAACGACAAAAGAGATGAATTGAGTTCAATGTGTCTCGCTTCGTCAATGCGATGGCTCAAATAAGATTTACTTCAATATTTAAAGGAAAGAAGTGCATACAAGATCGAATTTTTAAGAGCCCAGGAGGAGAGGTTGAACGAGTTATTGTCGAGCGGAGGTGAGAAAACTTTTGTTACACCACCAACAAAGCTGATGCAAATGTTGTGAAGGAGTCCTACTCTAATGTAATTTATTCTGAAGATGGAATCATTCAAGTGCGTGGATTTTCTGTTGAATTTAATGCCACCCGCATCAACACTTTTTACAAAGTCCCAGACTCTTATAGCTGCCACTATGAATCCTTTAGTACGATGGAAGGCTCCCTGAATGATGTGATCAACTTTCTCACTGATGGGAAGGAACGTGGAAGATTGAACAATGAGAACGGGTAAATTTTTCTGTTTTCATGCTGAATGCCACCTCTAAGGCGTGACACTATTTTATTTCCTCTACTC
>NW_018226924.1:2850-3599 GCF_001263595.1 Phalaenopsis equestris
TTATGCACTTTGCCAACTTTCTGGAGTGGAAGCTAGAGATGAAGAATGGGTTTATCCTATGAAACTCATTAGTAATGCCAATTTAAAAACTTATGAATCTCATGAGAAATGTAGAACTAGAATTATGAGTCAAGAGCCTTCTACTAGTAGAGATGTCCTCTCTACAAGTTATGCCCTTCCACCTTCTAGTTGCCCTACCCTAACTGACTTGATGAATGAGTTGACCTTGCAACAAAAGAGCATGGAATTAATAAATGAAAGGATTGGAGGTTTAGAATGTTGATATGATTATGATAGTGAGTACCTTCAGATGCATTCAAATTTTGAGGTAGCTTATTACGAAGCTCAGGCTCGACACTATAGAGGTGAGCCTGATGTTACTTTCCTGGAATGCCCCTGATATACTCAATATCAGCCTGATCCACCTGGTGATCAAGAAGATGAAGACATAGTGTGGGAATTTGATATTTGAATTTAATTGATGTACTTGTACTTGTACTTTTATTTTTGCGATCTTTTGTAATAGAAATGGATGTTTATGTGTATTTGGACTTTCATTTTTATTATTATGTTGTACTTGGATAATTTTTAATTTTAATTTTTGTTATAAAGTTAGTGTTATAGTTAAATGTGCATGTTTAGTATAATAGATGTTGAGTAGTATTTTGTGGATTGTAATTTAATGTGATTTTTATTTTTGCATTTTAATTTTAGTTATTTTGTTTAGTGGTTGTGTTAAGAAATGTTGT
>NW_018226925.1:0-217 GCF_001263595.1 Phalaenopsis equestris
TGTTGTACAATCTATGCCCTAAACTTGCCCTAGGACTCCGAGGTAGTCGATTGTTATGACTTAAATCCTTACATCTTCAAGGTTATTTGTGTTGATTGCTTCACACAAATGTAAATCCTAATAAATAAAAAAATTGCGGGATGAAACATCTAAATGATTTCTCCTAAATTGAAGCCAAATAATAGGATAGCTTAGGAAGTCACCGAAGTTTTCCTTC
>NW_018226925.1:227-2526 GCF_001263595.1 Phalaenopsis equestris
ACTCTTTCATTTAAACTATGAAAAATATGGGGTTAGTTTGATTTCATATTACCCTAAAACTAAATATATATGTAAATTAAAACGTCCTTCCAAAGCGGGCGACGAGAATTCGATTCCGGTGACCGATAGCTTCTTACAGGCAACTCCCCCCAAACCAAAAATAGCTTCAACAGCTTCTAGCGACTCTGTTGGGGAAAAGCTTTTCTCTCCATACAAATCAAGAAATATTATCTTCACACATCGGTAATGTGTTCATGTCCCTCTTGGACTAAATTACCCTTCTTCCATTGGCATACTTTACCCATTTCTGTCTTGGGAAGGTACAATCAACTCCTTGGACTTCAGGACTAGTTGTTCAACCATCTTTGAACAAAGGGGTTCAGAAGGCCATTAAGGACTCTTTAAATTTTCATATGGGGTGTCGGTGGACTAGTTCCACTTGGGCATTTTCTGCCACTAAATGGGTCCCGCACTGGGTCCTAAAATACTTCACATTCCCCTTCCAAATTTGATTTGTTATTCTGTAAATTAAACCAAATTGTGTTGTGCTGCGTACACTCTAAGATTTTCTTACATAAATTAAATTTTAAACAAGATTTTAAAATACCCATAAATTAAGAACCACCCAATCTATAGATCAACCTCTACTCTCAATGCTTGCACTAAAAAAAATTACGAGGTTTTTGACCATATAACTAACACTGAAACTTTCTATTTTCAAGCCTGCTGCAATGACCTACCCAACGCTGACCTTTTCCTGCAACCTACCAACGAGTCATGAAGCCCGTAACCTCGCTCCTACCATCAAATTTGGAGCCAGGTTTTAAGATTGCGAGGTCATCCTCAGGAAAGCCCCATTTGTAGTAATGAAGATCGCCGCTCCAGAAATACAGGAGCCATCTGCAGAATTCAACCTGAACTGCCTTCAAGACTTCCCTACTTGCAAGAAGTCTAAAACTACTATCGTTGCAGCACGCACCAAACCTACTAGCCCCGATGCTGCTAAAGGGAAAGAAGTGATGATTATTGAGGATCCGACTGAGGGATTAACTGTCCCATCACCTGTGTTTGAAATTGAATCAAGTTTGAGGATTGTACCGCTGACCCGAACTCAAAGGAGGAACCATAACAGAAAAGTTCAGAGGGCCATTAAAGCCCAGGCTCCCAATGAGACACCTGTTGAGGAGGAGCCTCATCAAGTTGAAGAATTGTTACCAAAAATTTATCCACTCATGCGAGGAAGTAGATTCCATCCTCTGACAGATACCAAGGGATATGAGAGTATCTGGAGAATCGCTGTCGCATTACCACCACTTCATGGACATGGTGAGGAGAGGAAGAAGTTCACTCCTATCACTCGAGTTAGTGCAGTTTTCAAAAGGCTTGCTGCCAAAGAAGGATGTTCAGTTAGTGAGTTGCTTAAACGAGTGGGAGATGCAATTTCTCCTCGCATGAAGAAGGAAATTTTAAAGGGCGTCAAATCCGTCAGACAGTCCCACAAGACAACTGGAGTGCCACCTATCGCATCCCCGTTTGGTTTTGTTTAGGGAACAAAGTTTATACCACAGTAATTACTACTGATTATACTGCCACCGGGACCGCTGGCCGTCAACCAGTTAAGTCGAGACTGGGTCCAAAGTTCTTACCCGTCACCCATTATGGAGACATTCCTACAATCCCAAAGACAAAGACAAGACGATTACCTGGCACTGTAGCCGGTCTACACCACGAGGAGCATACTTTCCCTCGACATACTGATGTTTCTACTAAGACACTTCGTCTTGAGACATCATCCTCAAAAAAGAAAAAAGGTATGGGTACCCAAGGTCTAAAATATCTGATACAGTTCAGTGAGATCGGTGAGCCTGCGAGACAAGAAGTGAAGCCAGTGTCTGAAATATCTGACATCGTCGAGACAATAGCCAGCAAAATGGAGGAACAAATAGAGGATGTCCATCAAGGTCCTCCAGATCTTAAAGCGATCAAGGAATCGATAATTGAAGAAAAAGTTGAGAAACTCAGGATCGAGATTTCTGAGTTAGCTTGAGAACACATAGTTTCCTTCGATAGAGACAATGAAAACTTTGATTATAATGATTACTTGGAGGAGGATTTCATGGATGTACATGTGATCAAAACTAGAGCCACAACATCTACTCGCGAGGCTCAACCTCACATCGAAGTGAACACCGTAGATGACCTACATAGGGTTATCCTCCTAAGGGATGAGTAAGTCATTCTACTGGAGAAAATAATAGAAGAGATGACTGCAGCTATGACCGCCATGGCCACCATTCAA
>NW_018226925.1:3363-5027 GCF_001263595.1 Phalaenopsis equestris
CAAGAAGAAATGAAGCACATGGAGCCACATGAAAAGACTAGGGTGACCAGATTGTTCGAAAAGAAATCAAGAGTAGTCACAACTCTCGACAAATGAAAGCAACCAGAAAAGATATATGCAGAAGAACATCGTCAGTCTTTATCGTAGTACTCTCAGAAACAGAGTAGTCAATCCAACCAACGGCTGCCTCAGGAGGGATCACCTCGAATAACGGGTAAAAGAATATCCCTGTTAGAGCAACAAAAAATTGTGTATTCTTTCAAGGATGAAGCTGTACCTAAAATATTCAAAAGCCTGATGAAGAAACCAGAATTCAAACTACCTGATCCAAAGAAACACGAAGAGGTGGATAAGAAGAATGAACCGAATTATTGCCCATACCACCGGTTGCTTGGGTACACTATAGACAAATGTTTCGTCTTTAAGGACTGGCTCGAGAAGAATCTTAAGGAAGAGAATATTACAATCCCAAAGGAGTATTTGAGAGAACCTGAAAAAGGTTCCATAAACATGATTTCAGCTGAGACAATCTCTCTAATCGATCCGTATACTGGAGTAGATGGATGGAGTACAACTTGGGATGAACTCAAGGGGATCCTTAATTGAATACAAGATTCATTGAAGGAAGCTTCAACAAATACTGAAGAAGGATGGAATGAGGTATGGAGCAGATCATCCAAGAAGATACTGAACAAGATCTAGTCTACATCAAAACAAGCCTTTATTCATAGTCCGCAACATACCGAGCCTGAGATGAAGATTTCACCAGGAGATCCATCATCATCAAGGACAAAGAGCAAGAAGAAGAAAAATATCACTGCAAAGATTGATAGCATGAGACGTAGGATAGGGGCTACCTATACTAGATTGGTTGTATCAGATTTGGGGAAGAAAATCCCTGAAACCTTGACTTTGTATGATTATCTTTTTGCCCATCCGGGGTCTTATGAATATCATGATTGTGATTTTGGCAAAGTTTTGGATGTTTCTGGTGGTAACGTAACTGATTATGACCAATCTAGCTGCAATCTCGATCCGTAAAAAGATCATCAGATCGTACTCGAGTCTGATGAACTCGTTGTCAAGTCAAAAGAAGACATCAATAATACCTCTTACGACAGAACCGATAGCGAGGAGCCAATTCTCGAGCATCATTTTGTACCGCTTGTCATCAACTTAGATTTTTTTGATGGAAAGGAAAAGACACTGGAAGATTCAATAATAATGTCTCAAGAAGAAGAAATCACAGAAGTTAACTTAAGGAGCAGAAAAGTCTTACCACCAAGAATAGCTCCAACAGACAAAGGAAAACAGATATTGACTCGAGAAGAGATACCCCCACCTCCGCCACATGATCAAGATAAAATCGGAGGATCATACAAAGTAGACTACAACCTGCTAGCTCATCTTAGGAAGTTGTCGGCCCGACTATGCATCTACGATGCTCTGATCCTGTCAAAGGAGATGAGAGAATCTCTGGTTACAACTTACCTTGATCCAGAAATTTGCTTAGCTCAGTTGGCTAGCACATCCTCAGATGAAGTTTGCTCGTTGAGAGAACAATCAGGGGTAACCTTCACAAATGAAGACTTGCTTCTCGGTACCGCCGACCAGAACCGTCCACTCTACATCTTCGTCAACATCGGCAGATTTATGTTATCTAG
>NW_018226925.1:5356-35139 GCF_001263595.1 Phalaenopsis equestris
GATGCTGCCTCCTACGTGCCTCCAAGAAGACTGTCTTCTCGGGCGAGATTTTGATAAACAAAGATGAAAATTCAGAAGAATCACAAAAAGATGGCCATACAACTCAACTTCAATAACCTTCTATCACCCCCTTACAACGAGTTGGTAGAGGTTCTCTAGTTCACGCACCCGAGGTAGAGGCCAGGGACACTGGCAAGGAAAGATCAATTTAATTATTGAATGAACTAGGTCAACCATCAACATTGGTGATGAAGACAGTTTTGAAGATGAAATAATGATGACAAGACAGAAAAGAGAAAAGACAGACAGAAAAGACCTCAATACAAGATATCCCTAGAAGATACAGAGAAAAATGAATATGAAACAATGTACAATCGGATAAACTACTATGTGAATACTATGACCCCTTACTCTGATTCTCCTACAAAAGGTCGAGAGTTTAGAGGTCAAGGAAGTCTATAGTGTTGGTTCAAAGCTGATTAAATTATATCGTGCTTCTACCTCTACTGAGCTTGAAAAACATGTAAATTCGAATGTTGATTATAATGAATTAATGGAATTGCCTTTTGATTACTTCTTGCCTCGTGTTCAAAAGTTAATTCAACAGAGACACACACCAAAAAAAAATGCCAAAAGATAAATTTCAACCTTTTGAAAAACTATCAAATGCTAAAAGTCGACTCCCAATTCAAAATAGGGTCTCGAATTTGGTACAGTTGGACTAGTCGATGATTCTGAATTTTGCATGGTTTTTACTAGTGAGTCAGAAGAGCATTGCCTCGATGTAGAGGATGACTCTACTGATCAACCAATAGAAGATGCTCCTCCAGAATTTGAGGAGGAAATTAAATCTACTATCGATGAATTGAAAGAGATTAACATCGGGACTGAAGAACGACCCCAGCCTACGTTTATAAGTTCTCTACTTAATGATAAAGAATCTGTAGAATTGGTCAAACTATTAATAGATATCAAAGATTGCTTCGCATGGAGCTACGATGAAATGCCAGGATTGTCAGCAGAGGTTGCAGTCCATAAACTTGGGGTTGACAAGAATATAACCCCAGTAAAACAGGCTCCCAGGAGAATGCGCCTTGAAATAGAACAATAAGTCATCCCCGAAGTGAAAAAGTTGATAGACGCAAACTTTGTTAAAGAAGAGCAATACCCTATGTGGTTACCTAATATTGTACCTGTTAAGAAGAAAAATGGACAGATCCGCGTTTGTGTTGATTTTAGAGATTTTAACAAGGCATGCCCAAAAGATGAGTTTCCACTACCCATATCAAAGATGATGGTGGATATTGCTTCAGCACATAAAATTTTCTCCTTTATGGACAGATCGTTGGAATATAACCAAATCAAGATGGCTCCTGAGGATGCAACACTTACAGCTTTTAGAACACTTTTAGAACACCAATTGGAATTTAGAACACCAATTGGAATTTTTTGCTACACAGTGATGTTGTTCTTTTGAAATCCAACATCTAACCATTTTAAAATCTCTTTTTTAACAACTGGCTCTTAAGAGCGGGGCCTCTGGCGCTTAGGCTTAATGAAATATAACCACCATGGATGAAAATAATCACGAAAGGATGCATCTATTGGGGAAATACATCAAATCTAGACATATTTTGAAGAGAAACCAAGGCACCTTTTGGAACATTATGAAAGAAAGAAGAGAGGACATATAAGAGAGTCTTGAAAGTATTGTAAAGTTTTAAAAGTTCTCATTTGGGGAGTTAGTTCGAAGAGATTTTCCGGTACCACTTTTACTTTTATTTTATCCTTTTATTATTTTATTTTGAGTGATTGTAAAGAGAAGAGAATCAAAGGAACTTCAAGTGTTTGGTGGAGGACTTGAGAGAAGTTCTTATCTTTGTATTTGAGACTACTTTTGGTTTTAGTTGAGACAAGTTGTTGGATGAAATTTGTGGAAAGTATTGAACTTCAATGATGGAAGAAGTGGTGATGATTTAAATCCATGCACTTCATTTACTTCTTTCTTTGGCCAATCTAGATGTTAAAGTTTATTGTGAGAATATGTAAGAACCGGGCTGGTATTATCTTCGTCAATAATTGGAAAGAATCACATGAGGTTGTATGAATGATAATGTAGTTCAAATGATTAAGTGCAAATAAATAGGGAAATATTCATTGAAGGGTGTAGAGTTAGAGGAATCTAAAGTGACAGGTTAAATCACTGCAAAAATCATCTTTAGTTTAGATAATTATCTTTTTATTAAAAAAGGAAAGTTTGTTGTTCAATAGTGCATATTGCGTATTCTCCTTGTGGGTTCAATTTTCAGGTCTTAATCAAATAGTCCTATATTACTTCATAATGATAGGTATACTTGCATAGTATCCCAATATATATAAATTAAAAGTTAAATTCTCATTTATCTTCAGGATAAAGTTTTTAGTTTTGTTGCAAAGTAAGAAAATATAAGTTAAATATAATCTGAATTATTGTTATACTGTGCATATTAGATACTGTGCATATTTATTGTTATACTGTGCATATTAGCAATATCCAGGAATGAAGTTTTTGCCGTCGTTGCTGGGGAGAAATTGTATTTAAAAGAAAATTTTATTTTATTTTGTTATATGTTAGTATATGTGTAGTTCAGGTTCTGAAAGACTAGGTCCCTACGATTCTGAATTAGAAAGAACTATTAAAAGATCATAAAAACCAAAAAAATTATAAATTTTGAAAAATCTAAAAGAATTATAGAAATGACAAACCAAAATAATCAAAATGCTGAAATTCAACAAGAGTTTAGACCTTTAAGAGATTATGCCAACCTTATTGTAGATGAACTTCATTGTAGTATTCAAAAACCTACTATAGTGGCTAATTTATTTCAACATAAAGCTGCTATTATCCAAATGTTATCAAATAATCAGTTCTAGGGATCACCACCTGAAGATCCAAATTTACTTCTTGCTAATTTTCTATAATTGTGCGCTACATTCAAATACAATGGTGTATCAGATGATTCCATAAGACTTAGGTTATTTTCTTTCTCACTGAGGGATAAAGCTATGATGTGACTAAGATATGGTTGAATTTGTTAGCACTTGGATCTATCAGAACTTTTGGTGATTTAGCACAAAAAATCCTTGCTAAATATTTTTCACCATAAAAAACTGCGAAGCTTAGAAATGATATTACATCTTTTAATCAGTTTGAAGGGGAATCTATTTATGAAGCATGGGAAAGATTTAAAGACCTCTTAAGAAAGTGTCCACACCATGCTATACCAGACTGGTTAATAATTCAAACTTCTTAGAATGAGTTTGTTGGATCTCTTAGATCAATTATCGATGCCAATGCTGGTGGTTCATTGATGTCAAAACCACTTCATGAAGCTTATGCTTTAATTGAAGAAATGGCTACAAATAATTTTTAATGGCCTTCTGGGAAGGTAAATCCTAAGAAAGTATCCAATATTCATGAAACTGATGCATTTACCATGTTAGCAAATCAAGTTGCTGTAATTTCAAGGAAGTTAGACCAATTTAGAATGAATTTTTCTTAACCAATTTCCATGATTGAAGAGAATTCATTAGGCCAAATGGTAGATTCTCAAGCATCATTAGAAACTTTGAATGCCATAAATAATAAGCAGAATAACCCATATTAAAATTATTATAATCTAGGTTGGAAGAACCATCGAACTATCCCAACTAATAACAATTTGGGTGGTAATAATCAGCAATGGGGGAACAACCAAGGAAACCCATTGGAAAACTGGAACAACCAAGGGAATAATAATTATAGATCTAATTATCCTCTAGGTTTCAACAGTAATACACAGTTTAAGGAGAAGTTGCCTATAGAAGAAGTGGTGTTGCAAATGAGAAATCAATTACAAAGTCAAGGAGCTACAATTAGAAATATTGAGAATCAACTTGGGCAAATTAGAAATTCTTTAAGTAATAAATCCCAAGGAACACTTCCTAGTAATACTGAATCAAATCCAAAAGACTAAAATAAAGAACAAGTAAAAGCCATTTAACTTAGAAGTAAAAGAGAGTTGGAAGGTCGAGTTCAAAAAGAAATTGAAGTAGAGAGAGAAGAAATTGAAGAATCAAAAGATGATGCTCCAGAAGATTCTGAGAGACCTATTTCTCCACTAAAAATTGATTTGGAAAAACAACTACCTCCATTTCCTCAGAGACTTTGTTAGCAGAAGTTAGATAAACAATTTTCAAAATTTCTGGAAATATTTAAGAAGCTTACAATTAATATTCCATTTACTGAGCCTTATAATAAATTCCAAGATATGTAAAGTTTATGAAGGATACTCTCAACAAGCAAAGGAAGTTTGAAGATAATGAGACTGTTGCACTTAATGAGGAGTGTAGTGCAATATTTTGGAAGAAGCTTCGTGAAAAGCTTAAAGATCCTAGTAGCTTTACAATTCTATGTGCAATAGGAGACAAATTTTATGAGAAAGCTTTATGAGATTTAGGTGCAAGAATTAACCTTTTGTCATTATGAATATTTAAAAGATTGTGATTAGGACAAATAACCCCTACTATTGTAACTCTGCAGTTAACAAATCGTTAGATAACATATCCTAAACGAGTTATAGAAGATGTCCTAGTGAAAGTGGATCAATTTATCTTTTCTATTGGTTTCATAGTTTATCATTTTGGGGAGAACTTTCCTAGCCACAGAAAGAGCAATGATAGATGTGTAGAAAAGAGAATTAATAATACGCGTCAATGATCAAACTGTTACTTTCAATATTTCAAAATCAATGATATATCCTGCAAAAGGTAAAGATGATGAATGTTATAGGATGGATGTTATTAGATATCTAAGTAAATGTCATTTCAAAACAAATCATGAAGAAAAATCTGAAGAAAAAGATTTGGCTTGGAACCCGATAAATAAAAGGAATTCAATCAATGTGAAGATCTTTTTAAGAAAAATTCAAACTATGTTTCGAGAAAGTTTTGAAGTTTTGGACACAATAAACAAAGTTAAATCATTTTGTCGATCTACTGAAAAACCTCTAGAACCAGAGTTGAAGTTACTTTTTGATCATTTAAAATATGCCTTTTTAAGAGATTCCTCTACTTTACAAGTTATAATATCCTCAAAATTAAATGGAAAAAGAAGGAAGGTTGATGAAAATTCTAAAAAAATTTAAGAAAGCCTTTAGATGGACAATTGCTGGTATTAAAGCAAATAGTCCTTCAATTTGTATGCATAGAATTAATATGGAAGAGAACTGCAAACCCACTGCAAACCTATGGCTGATCCACAAAGGAGATAAAATGCTGTTATGAAAAAAGTTGTAAAGAAAGAAATTTTAAAGTGGTTAGATGTTAGAATTATCTATCCTATTACAGATATTGCATGGATTAGTCTACTTCATTATGTTTCTAAGAAAGGAGGAGTAACTGTAACTGTAAATGAACATAATGAGTTAATACCAACTAGACAAGTTACAGGGTGGCGAATATGCATTGATTATAAAAAATTAAATTTTTCCACTGGGAAAGATTATTTTCCATTATTCTTTCTAGATCAAATGGTGGATAGACTAGCTGGGCATAAATACTTTTATTGTCTGGATGGATATACTGGTTATCACCAAATTCAAAAATCTCTTGAGGATCAGGAGAAAACAACATTTACCAGTCCTTATGGCACTTTTGCTTTTAGAAGAATGCCCTTTGGTTTATGTAATGCCCTTGCTACATTTCAAAGATGTAAGATGATAATTTTTAGTGATTTAATTGAAAAAGGGATTGCAGTATTCATGGATGACTTTTCAGTGTTTGGAACATTATTTAACTCATGTTTAGAACATTTATCCAAAGTTCTTAAGCACTTTGAAGAAACAAATTTAGTCCTTAACTGGGAAAAATGCCAATTTATGGTAGGAGGAGGAATTGTATTAGGACATCAAATATCAGAAAATGGTATGGAAGTAGATCCTGCTAAAATTCAAGTGATCGCTAATTTACCTTATCCAACAAATGTAAAGGAAATTGGGAGTTTTTTAGGACATGATGGATTCTACAGATGATATATAAAAGACTTTTCAAAGATTACTAAGCCTTTATTCCAATTATTGGAGAAAGATGCAATTTTTAATTTTGATGAGGAATGCCTAAAAGCTCTTAAGTTATTAAAAGAAAAACTAATCACTGCACTAATTATAGTTTCACCAAACTGGGAAAAACCTTTTGATTTAATTTGTGATGCTAGTGATTATGCTATTGGAGCTATTTTAGGACAAAGATATGATAAAATTTTAAAAGTTATTTACTATGCTAGTAAAACTCTTAATGAAACTCATATTAATTATACAACAATTGAAAAAGTGTTATTAGTAATAGTATATGCTTTTGATAAATTTAGATCATATTTAATTGGAACTCATTGTGTAGTGCATACAGATCATTCTACAAATCATTCTGCTATTAAGTATTTAATGAAAAAGAAGGATTTTAAACCTAGACTTATAAGATGGATTCTTCTTTTAGAAGAATTTGATTTTGTAATATTAAATTGGAAGCAGATTGAAAATCAATTTGCTGATCATTTGTCCAGGGTTGAATTAGAAATACCATTTGAAAATGAAATTAATGAACATTTTCCTGATAAAAAATTGTTCACTATTAATGAGTGGCGTGTTCTGTGGTATGCCGACATTGTGAACTTTATTGTTAGTGATATTATTCCCTATGGAATGACATTCCAAGAGAAGAAGAAATTTATTTCTGAAGCTAAGACTTATTTTTGGGATGACCTATTTTTATTTATTAAACAAAAGGATCTAATTATTCAAATATGTGTACCATTAGAAGAAACTTATGAGATTATCCAAAAATATCATAATTCTGATTTTGAGGGACATTTTGGTGTTGATAAAACAACTATAAAATTTTACAATATGAATTTTATTGGCCTACAATTTTTAGAGATGTTAATGCTTATATGAAAACTTGTGATAAATGTCAAAGAGTATGCAATATTTCTAGAAGAAATGAGATGCCCTTCAATTATATGCTAGAAAGTGAAATATTTGATGTTGGGGGAATAGATTTCATGGGACCATTTATACCATCTTTTGGAAATTTATATAATCTGTTAGTTGATCTGTTAGTAGTGGACTATGTATGTGGACTATTTTTTCCAAATGGATAGAAGTTATTATTTTACCTTGATGTAATGATCAAAGTGTTGCAAAACTTTTGAAAATGAATATATTCTGTAGATTTGGGATGCCGAGAGTTATCATTACTGATGGGGGAAGTCATTTCAGAAATGCCATAATGGAGAATTTATTTTAGAAAATATCATGTAATCGCTTATCATCCTCATACAAGTGGTTTGGCTAAATTATCGATTTACAAAATTAAATAAACTATGGAAAAATCTGTGAATCCTATAAAAATGGATTGGTCAGTCAAACTTAACTATGCTTTGTGGGCTTATAGGACTGCATATAGAACTCCTATAGGAATGTCCCCATATAGGCTAATATTTGGAAAAGCTTTTCACTTACCAGCTGAACTTGAGCATAAGGCATATTGGGTGATTAAAGCGTTCAATTATAATTTGAAAGATGCTGGTGAGAAAAGATTGTTACAGTTAAATGAGCTTGAAGAGATAAGGAATGAATCTTATGAAAGTGCCAAAATTTATAAAGAAAAGATGAAGATGTGGCATGATCAAAGGATTCTTACTAAAAAGTTTAGCCAGGGCAATAAGCTTTGCTATATAATTCAAGGTTAAGATTATTTCCAGGAAAAACTAAGTCTAGGTGGATGGGCCGATTTATTGTGATTAAAATTTATCCTTATGGAGTTGTGGATATTAAAGATCCTAAGTCTGAGAAAATATTTAAAGTTAATGGACTTAGATTATAACCTTTTTTTATAGGGGATCAACATAAGTTTAATTATGGAATGATATTGGGTCAACCAGAGTAAGCACCGGTTACGCCGGGATGATGACGTAAAACCATGTGATTATTGGGAGGCAACGCGTAGTTGTTAGTGTGTGTTTATTTTGATTGTTGTTTTATGTATGATTAAGAAAATTTGGGGTAGTATTTTTTAGACTATTATGAGACTATTATTTGGTAGTATTGATTTTAAGACTTTATTTAGTTTTCTAGACATGTAAAATGAGAATTTGGACGTTAAGTTGACTAGTACAAAAATGTGCACTGGCACTTAAGCGCCAAATCTTGCATCTAAGCGTGGCAGTTTAAAATCTTCTGCAAAATTAACATTATAGAAGGGAAAACCACCTAGAAGTTTTCAAATACATGCTAAGGCAGTTTCTAAACATGTCTAGGAGTTATTGGAAGAATTTAGGCCTATAAATAAAAGGGTTTAGTGATGAAATTTCACCTCAGATCATTTCTAGCCCTAAAGTCTAAGAGAGATAGATTTTAAGATGATGTCTTCATGGGAGATGAATTTTAAGAAGGAGGAGACCATAAGGAAGAAATTCATTAGTCAAAGTGCATAAGAGATGTATAACAATTTCTTAGCTGTTAGTATTGAAGGGACATCAGAGAAGATCAACAAAATTCAAAATACCATGTTTGTACTGGAGACTAAGGTATTGGGGATTCATGCACATCTTGAGCATATTGGATGGAAATCAAAAATGCAATTTAAGCACACTAGTTATATAGAGGAAGCAGATAAGGAGATGTTTCTTAAGCAAAAGTGGATTGAAGAAGATTGCATCAGAGCACGTCACCACTGTCCATTTTATCAACCTTATATTCTAGTTGCCCCAGGAGAAAATAATGAAAGACCTGAATTTGTTCCTTCTAATGAAGAATGGAATTAAGTTCTATGTTTGAAGTTACATTTTTGTGTGTTTAAAGTCGTTGTCTTTAAGTGCTTTAGTGTTTGTGTTACTTAGGTCTTCAATTGCGAAAGATTGTTAAGTGTTTGTATTTAGGAAAATTTTCTCATCCAAGACTATTTGGATTGAGAACTAAGTATTTAAATGTATTTGTACTCGTTTGTGAATTAATATAAGTTTGTTTGTGAGAAATTTTGTGTTGTTTTAGCCTTGAATTGAAATAGTTATTAACGAGAATTTTGTGACAAAGGAGAGTTACAAGAAGTTGAAAATAGTCATTGAAGTGCTATATGACCATTTAGGGGTGGTTTACTTAGGCAAATAGTGCATTTTAATTTAATTTAAAACTTTTAAAAATCATGCACTGCCAGCCTAAGCGCCACATCTCGCGTTTAAGCATGAGCAAACCCGAGAGGCAGGCACCTAAGCGCCACTTACCCCCGCTTAAGCGCTGGTTCATGAAAACCGGTTCACGAACGATTAAAAGTGAATTTTTCAGCCAAAAATCACAATTTTTCACCATTTTTAACACCACCGTCACCTTCTTCATCTCGAGTTCACAATTTTTGAGGGCTAGGGGTGCAATCAAGTGAAATTTGCTAGATCCAAGTTCTTTGAGGTAAGATCTTGTTCTTTCAGGTAAGATCTTTACTTCTATGTAAAAATTTTAGATTTTCACCATGTATTTTGACCACATTTAGAGAAATTCTAAATTTCACTATTCATGGTGAAAAATGAGGAAAAATCTATGAAAATTGCATGGGAAGTTTAGTTTGTGGTGTTGGAGGTTTAGTTTAGTAATTTAAACTTGATTTTTGAAGATATTGTTGGAATTTATCAAATTTGTAGAATGACACCAAGAATGAAGAGGAGCAAAGGCAAAGCCCCTTTTGATTTGAGGAAATTTGTTAGTTCAAAAGCTCAAGATCGGCATAGTGATGATTTGCAATCATGCAAACTGATTCAGGAGACATGTTTTAGAAATCCGGGTGGAGACGTGGATGATATAATTGTTTGTCGACTGTTGGAACAGTTCTGCTGTTTCTCTGTTGTGCCAGTTATATCTGTTGTGAGATTGTTCTATGCAAAACTCCCTGAAGCTGAAGAAAATTGAGTCATGGTTCGAGGGAAGTTGGTACCTTTTTCGGCCAAGGTAATCAACTTGTTTTACAATTTACCACCAGATGTGTTATGTTTTTATGCAAATTACAGTCCTATTGAAGTGGAATTAGATGAGATTATTTCTTTCTTGACGGTTGGGAGAGGACTTTGGAAGATAACCAATGAAAGGAGAGTTAACTTCCCAACTTCAAAGTTATGTGCACCTTCAAAGGCCTAGCACTATTTCATTTCTGCTCGTCTACTTCCGACCAATAATATGACTTAAGTGACCAAAGAAAGAGTGATGTTTAACTATTGCATTCAAGAGGGAAAGCTCATCAATGTTGGAGCTTTGCTCTGTCAGACTATAATTAGCTCTGCTACAACTGTTACAACTGCAGGTCTGAGATTTGCTTCATTGATCTTTACTTTATGTGAGCAGGCTGCTGTTAAATATGATAGTTGGGAGGAAGTGTTATTACCTCTAAAGCCCATCACCAAGGTGAATGTGAAGACTTATTATGAGCATTCAATTTTTGGCAGGAGAGGAGGATTTTCCAGAAACTATGAAATGGAGACGTCTGCTGCTTCTAGATCTAGACCATCTACCTCACGTGCTTCTACATCTTGAGGTGAGTCAACTGATCCCCGAGATGAGTTATTATAGAAGATGATGGATAGTATCAATTTTATCGCTGATAAGGTACTAAATTTAGAGTGTTTTGCAGATCATACTAATAGTTATAATAGAAGGAAGAGTGAATATGAAGATAAATTTCACTCATCTTCCCACCATCTTTGGAGAGCCTGATTAGAGGTGACACAGGAGTGCAACTCCTCCATATCCTTGATATCCTCCTCCATATCCTCGATATCCTGATTATGAGCTTGTAAAAAAGTGGTATAGCGGTGATTAGGTGATTCTTAGGATGAGGAGTAGGATTGAGATATTTTTATGTTTATTTATGTTGAAGACTATGTGATGTGGTAGTGCTACATTTATTTTGTGTTGATTTGTACTATGTACTAAGTTACATTTAGGACCTTTATATTGTTATTGTGATGTTGTGTCTTGTTAGTGGCCTATTTTAACATTCTCGGGTAGTAACTGTTGATGTGTGTTTAATATTATTTTAGTTAGATTAGGATTGAACTTGTTTCTATGTCATTTGAAAAGTTTAAAAATCCAGCTAATTTAGATCATAAATTTAAATTTCTGAAACTACTACACTGTATTTTTCTTTTATCATGTTAGTTTGTTTGCTTTTATGCTGAGATCGTGAAATCAAGTTAGTGTGTTAGTTTACTTTTATGTTTATACCCACTGCTTAGAAGTCTATTGAATCTCTACATGTTAAATTGAAATGAAAATATAGAAAATTTGATAAAAAATTAATTTTACTCCTGTTTTTAGTTTTATACTTGTATCATTAGGGTTTAAAATTCTTGTTAGCATGTTATTTTTAAATTTTCATTCCTTCTTATATATATCTAATGCTAAACTGTTTAATATGTTAAAAATTTAAGTTTGGGGGGATGAAAAATATTTTAAAAATTGGAATTTTATTTGTTCTCAAATGTGCTACAAGTGAATTTGATTTGAAAAGAAAAAAAATTGATTATGTATATGAAGTTATATTAGGGAAGTAAAATTTGATTTTAGAAACGAGCAAGAAAATTTATTTAAAATTTTTAGTAATTAACAAAAACTTTAAGTTAAAAAGTGTTAGATGACAAAATTATTAATATAAGTAACTTTTTAGTAAGAAAAAATTGTATTTTTTGAAAAATTTAGATAATTTAACTTTTATTTTTAATGCTTAATATTCTTTTATTAAAATGATTTTCAAAACTATTATTATATTTATAAGTAAAAGCTTTGTATCAAGACTCTACTTTAGGAAATGAGAAGTGGAATTCAAAATCATTAAAGGTCTATCCAGATATAGTAATCCTTGCCTGAAAAAGAAAAAGAAGAAAAAAGGAAAAAGTAAAAGAAAAGAAAAAGAAAACAAAAGAAAAAGAAAAGAAATGTAAGGGAGGAGAAGCTTGAGGATTAGTGCCTAATCAAAAATTTGTTCTACATTTGATCTTTTTAAAGTATAAGACTTGATAAAATCTTAAGCCTATAAATATAATATAGTAAGTAAAATTATTTTTAATAAAAATTTTTAAGTAGAGAAAATAAAAGAAATAAAATCTAAATTTAGAGAACTTACAATATTTCTGAATTAGATAAAATTTGGAAAATCTACAATATATTACTGAATTAGATATAAACTCATATTTTCATCTTTATTAACATTAAGAATTTCTAAATTTTAAGTTGGTCTCATTTTCTGAATATTTTTTTCTAAATTAGACTTCTATATTTCTAAATCAAAATTTTAGTAACACCTAAAGAAACTCATGTACATATCATACTTATTTAGTTTTTAAAGATTGAAGTGTCACTTGAGGACAAGTAACCTTTTAAGTAGATTTTGATACACCTAAAATTTATAGTGTTATTAGACACATTTTTATACTTATTTTTGAGATATTGAACTTTAATGGAAGGTATTTTTGTGTTTTTCTTGCAGATACAGGTAAAAAGGGTGAAAAATGCTTAATGGAGTGAAAAAGGATCAAATTTGGTACAACAAGGTGAAAAATGTGCAAAAGAGTTATGACGCCTAAGTGCTAGATCCAGCACTTAAGTGCCGTTAAATAGATAATGCCATGCCTAAGCGCCAGAGGACCCATGCTTAAGTGCTAGTGGCAGTTATTGGATGAGTAAAATCACATTAATTTTACGAATTTTGAAGAGATTTTTGAAGCACCCATTGGCTTAATAGGTGGTTATAACCCCCATGGACAAAGATTATCATGAAAGGATGCATCTCTTAGGGAAATATATTGAATCTAAACATATTTTGAAGAGAAACCAAGGTACCTTTTGGAAAATTAGAAAAGAAAGAAGAGAGGACTTAAAAAACAGTCCTGAAAGTATTGGAAAGTTTCGAAAGTTCTCATTTGGGGAGTTAGTTTGGAGAGATTTTCAGGCACCACTTTTACTTTTATTTTATCATTTTTATTATTTTATTTTGAGTGATTGTAAAGAGAAGACAATCAAAGGAACTTCAAGAGTTTGGTGGACTTGAGATAACTTTTTATCTTTTTGTTTTGAGAGTACTTTTGGTTTTAATTGAGACTTGTATTTGGTTTGACAATGATTTTTTCTTTTAAACTAAAGTGTGGTTTTGTTTTCTCCATGGATTCTGAGTAGTTTTCTTTATCTTTCTTCTTAAAATGATAAGTAATTAAGTTTTGGATGGAAGTTGTGGAAAGTATTGATCTTTAATGATGGAATAAGTTGTGATGATTTAAATCCATGCACTTCATTTACTTCTTGATTTGGCCAATCCAGATGTTAAAATTTATTGTGTGAACATGTAAGAATCGGGATAGTATTGTCTCAGTCAATAATTGGAAAGAATCACATGAGGTTGTATGAATGAGAATGTAGTTCATATGATTGAGTGCCAATAAATAAAGAATTATTCATTGAAGGGCGTAGAGCTAGAGGACTTTGAAGTGTCAGGTTAAAGCCCCAAACTTGGTTTATTGTTTTAGGTTCTGATATGAGATGTTAGCACCCAGGTGGAGGGAATCGAGGGAACTCTAGAGTGAGATCTAGTATCTTCCCTGCCTAGCCAGTCTTTAGAATTATTCAAACTTTAAATTAGCCAATGTTCTTTAAAACATCTCTAGTAAGGGTAAGCAATATTATTGCTCCTATTTTAGTTTGCATACTTCCACAACAGGATTCTTATACTTATGACTGATTCATAACAAGAAGACATATATTTCATAGCGCTTTTCTTCTACAAAAACTCTAGTTATCTTTTTAAATTGTTATTGTTCTATAAAAATATTGAAAATACCAAAAATTTTTAAATTTTCATTACTGTAAAAATCATATTTAGTTTAGATAATTATTATTTTATTAAAAATAGAAAGTTTGTTGTTCAATAGTGCATATTGCATATTCTCCCTGTGGGTTTGATATTCAGGTCTTAATAAAAAAGTCCTATATTACTTGATAACAATATGTGTGCTTGTGTAGCATGCCAATATATATATAAATTAAAAGTTAAATTCTTATTTTTCTTCAGGATCAAGTTTTTGGTTTTGTTGCAAAGTAAGGAAATATAAGTGAAATATAATCTGAATTATTGTTGTACTATGCATATTAGCAGTATCAAGGGATCAATGCCCATCTACTTGAGACTTCATTCTGTCACCCCTCACATCATAAAATAATTAGGATACTTTTAGAGAGAAGAAAAGGAGGAGTTATAATTGAGTTAGTAGAGAGTATTGTATGAGAAAGGAAGAGATTCAAAGGAACTTTAAGAGTTTCATATAGAGAAATTTGAGATAAGTTTTTTATCTTTGGGTTTTAATTTAGACTTCTTGAGTGTTTACATGTTTTCTACATTTAAACTTAAGTGTTGTTGTGTTTCCTCTATGAATTTTGAGTTGTTTTCTTTATCCTTTCATTAAAATGATAAGTAATTAAGTGTTGGATGGAAGTTGTGTGAATGTTTGATCTTTAATGCTGGAATAAGTTGTGATGATTTGATCCTTGTACTTCATTTACTTCTTGATTTGGCCAACTAAGATGTTAATATTTGTTTTGAGAAATTGTATGATTTGTGATGATATTGTCTCAGTAATCTGTTGGTAAGAATAACATGAAATTGTAAGGATGAGAATGTAACTCATATGGTTGAGTGTAAATAAAAAGAGAAATAAACTTTTAAGGGTGTAGAGATAGAGGAATTTAGAATGACAAGTAAAAGCTCCAAATTTGGTTTATTGTTTTTGGTCTTGATATGAGATTTTAGCTCCCAAGTGGAGGGAGAAGAGGGAACTCTAGAGTGAGTGCTAGTATCTTCTCTACCTAGCCCGTCTTCTGGACTATTCAAACTTTAAATTAACCAATGTTCTTTATAGCATCTGTAGTAAGGGTAAGGAATAATATTGCTCTTATTTGACATAACACAATTTAAATACTTCCATAACAGAATTCCTATACTTGTTACTAATTCATAAAAAGGAAAAAGATATTTTATTTAAATTTCTTTCATCTTACAAAAATCTAGTTAAATTTAGTTAGTTGTTCACTTTGTTGTTCAATTATAAAAAATTACTAAAAAGAATTAAACTTTCATTCCTATTATATCATCTATAGTTTAAGTAAGAATACTTTTCAAAGTAGAGTTTGTTAACTAATTTCTTCTTAAGAATTTTTAGTACTACCTGTGGGTTTGATTTCGGCGCTTAATAAAAAGGTCCTATATTACTTGATAACAATATGTATACGTAGTACTACCCGTGGGTTTGATTTCGGGGCTTAATAAAAAAGTCCTATATTACTTGATAACAATATGTATACTTTCCTAGTATCCCAATATTTAAATATAATAGTTGAACTTTTATTTGCTTCAGAGTCAAGTTTTTGGCATCATTGAAAAGTAAAAAATATCAATAGAGAAAATTGAGTATATAATTACCATACTTCGTAGTACTATCATAAAAAATGGGATCAAAGCTCCAACCCCAGGTGTCATCATATCCTATTAAGTAAGCACCTCTACTTGTTATAAGGATAGCGTAAAATTATCCACATGTTGCTCATCAAGTAAGTCCATGATCCTACCGAATGGAAACTAGGTCAGAGAAAGGAAGTATCATAATTGGGATGGAACTATTATTCTCCAAACTCAAGATGTCTCCTGTAAAACTTAAATCCAGTTGAGACCCAAGTCATAGTGGACTCATTAATCCAACTATTATGAGAGAACATTAACGAGTCTAGACATAATTAAAATTTACAAAATCATCTCACTCATGACTCAACAAATTGAAATCAAACCAATAACAATCTAAAATTTCATTAATTATAAATCAAACTAATCAATCCATACTAAAGCAAACTTAATACAGTACAAACAATCATGACTTGCAATCATACTAAATCAAACAAGACTGGTAAGCATGGGTTGCCTCCCATGAAGTGCTTGATTTAACATTGCTAGCCCAATAAAGGTTTTCTTTCAGGATCAAATTTCCATTTAAGTAAACACCGATCAATCACCCAATCTTTTCCTAATCTTGGGATTCTTACTAAATACTCGAATTTCAATTTTTCATTTAACTTCTTAAATTGATTCCAGTTATTGTTCCTTAAGTTTCATTCTAGATCCAATATTCTTTTCTAGTTTTCTCAATTTACATATTAATATTATCCTTAAAATTCATAAAAATGGATCTCTATATGTTAATTCTAGGCCTCTTAAATTTTGAGTTAGAATCTCCCTAGATGATACAGATCCTAAATCAAATTTCACTAGGATATTCTTCTATCTCAAGTTATCTTCTAATTCATCCCTTTAGTATTGATTATATGGTAGAGGAGGTCATTCTATATTTAACTTCGTTGATGAAATAGGATTTTATCATTCATTAGGAATTTCTTCCATTGTTCTTTCAATCTCCATCTCCTCATTTCTCATCTAAAGGTACTTTTGAAATATATCCTGAAATTCTCTTCTAATTTTTATTTTGATAATTTTATCTTACTTATCATTATTATTCTTAAGGTTTATCTCAGAGTCACTAGGTAAAATATCTGGAGGATTAATATTAATTGAGTCAACAATCACCTTCAATTGGTTTTAACGCACCGTCATTACCTTCTTTCTTCCTCAGAGCTATCCTCCAAGTTGAAGTTGATGATCAGATCTCTCTATTATTAAATCTTTCTCACCCTCATCCCTAGCCTTGATCTTGGATGTCAGGGCTAAAAGAGTTCTTATTGTCTTATTGCCAAGAGGTGGCTAAAAATAATTGATTCGAAGCCGGTAGGTCCTGCTTTTGAAATCCATGTATATTCTTAACTCCTTCTAGCATGACACCTCGTGAGAAAATTGTCTTCTTCGGGGGAGTGTAATAAGCCACATCATCATGAATATCGATTTCATGAACTTAAAATGGCTGTAGATCTCCTTTGATGCAATGCTCTTTACCTCCTTCATAGTACTTTATACAAAGGTGTAGAGAAGATTAAGCCACCTTTTACTCATGGATCTTGAGTCAACCAAATAAGGCACTAAACATTATTTGTAGTTTATGATGTGGAATTTTGCCATTGTTACTAAGTCACCAGTCCTCATTAATAGTCTAATTGAACTGAGACTTCTCTCACCCATTTGGTTGAATCATTTTAACATCATCTTGTCAGTTGAGAGCTTGAGAGTGTTGATGTTCATGTAGCCTAACGCCCATAGGTTAATTAGACTAATTGATGTACCTAGGTCAATCAACACCCTGAAGAGTCTAAATATGTCAATTTTAACTAATGTGTAGAGTGATTAGTTATGATCTACAATATCGAGAAATAAGTCATCATATGTGAAAGTGACACTGAACTGTTCCTTCAACAAATAAACCTTGTCTAAAGAGCTACTTGCCATTTGAGCTAAAATATTTTGGTGTCAAGTAAGGCCTTGACCAAATCTTCTCTCATCTCCTTTGACAGGATCAGATCTTTGTAAATGCTTAGTTAGGATGGTACCTTTCTAAGCTGGGCTAGTAAGTTATTTTCCACTTTGTTACTCATTCTTTGGGAATCTTCTCGTACTGGTATTTCTTCTATCCGAAGGGCTGACTCTATTTTAAGGACTACCAATTTCCCTTTGTCTTCTGGAATAGTTCTTGGAGGTAAGTTCTTTCCACTCATAAGGTTTACCTCTATAATTTCTTCCATCTCTTGAATCAGACCCAAAGTTACATCTTTTGGAGTATCGGCTTGCTTACCTGGTATTGCTTCTAAGTCTAAAAATTTCAACTCAATCATAATCAGAATTCACTAGAATTTGAAGACGATTGCTTCACTATATAATCTATTGTAATTGACATCATGAACATCTTCCTTTACCATATCGACGAGTTCAGTGGGGTTTAGTATGATTAGAGGATTATCATGATAATCAAAATTTATATCAGATTGGTTTTTAGTTATGTAATCACTAAAGATAGTAAAAATGTAGCCAATATCAACTCTCTTTGAATTAATAGTTCCTGGATGAACTTAAATAATCATACAATGCCAGCGGTTTGAGGGATTTCTCCCCTAAATCTGAAAGAAGTAATCTAGAAGATTCAAGACCTAGTCTACTTATCACATAATCAATCACAATCTTTTTAACAATCTTCTTCTCCTTCTTCTTGTATGGAAATGAGTTCTCTAGTGTGATCGACAGAAGTAGCCTTGCAGGGGGTAAGCTATGAGCAGAAACTTGCACTAAAGATGCTTGAATCTGATCCAAAATCTTCTTGGAGGATTTAGTTCTTACTGTGCTTCATCCGTCCTTTGTCATATAAGGATCAATCAGAGTGCCCATCTCGCCCAAAATCATATTGAAAGAACCTCCTTTTTGTTCTCTCAAATACTCTTTCGGGATAGTTATAGTTCTATTTTTTAAGATCCTTTTGAGCCAACCCTTAAAGGTAATGCAATCCTCTATGATATCTCCTAGTAATCCATGGTATAGATAATCAACACTATTTTGGGTTGTGGAGTTGCCTATTAGATGCTGTCGACCGTCAGAATGGAAATCTCGTCGCACGTGTTGGAAAGGCATTTAATTTTCATATATATATGTATATATATATATAAGTTTAGAAATATATGAAATCAAACCGATCCCGTATCATTCATAGTTTAAATGAAAGAGCACTATGCCTCAAACCCTATATCTATCCCAAAAGATAAACACGATACTTGAGGGTGAGGCTCGATCAAATAAACTAAGAAATATATGACATCCGTTTGGTCTGCAAAACCATTTTATTTGCTGACAAGTTATCCTATTTAATAAAAAGAATTAAATAAGTTTTATATTAAGCTGAGTTCAAAAAAATATCCTATAAGGGCAAGCCCTTATAGTTATATAAATCTTAGATAACCGAAGTCACCTAAGAAAACTATCAATAAAAATCAGGAAATGTTATCTTAAAATGTTATCTTCAAAGAGTTTAAGAGAATAGGACTTTTCAACGAAATCAGATAAAGATGTGTGAAAGGGCAATCGTTCAAATTTGGAACATCTTGTTATAGAATGCAAAGGAGGAAGAACTAAAGGATGTGATAGATCTGGAAGAGAACCTCAGTGACTTCCGATGCTATCTTATGGTTTGGTTTTTGTTTAGAGGAGAAATATTTAAATATTTCATCCTGTCAATTTTATTTGTTAGGGCTTACATTCGTGTGAAACAATCACACAAATAACCTAGAAGATGTGAGGGTTTAGGTTGTGACAAATGACAACCTCAGAATCCTAAGACGAGTTAGGGCTCATATTGTGTAGCAGGGCTATACAAAATCCTAAAGAAAAGGTTGAGGATTTATTTTGCATAAGAAAATGACCTCAAAGTCCTATGGCTAGTTTCTTATTTTTATGGGAAGATATGTTGTTGTAGATCCTCCTACTATTGAAGATGGTCGTGTTGCCCACAATTTTAGCTCTAAGCTCCTAGTCATGATGAGTTTTAACTTTTCTAATGTGTCAGGTTAGGATGTTAAATCAGATATCCCTATGGTTAGTTCTTTAAATATTAGGAGGGCATATTAAAGCTGATTAGAGCGACACCGGTTAGGATCCCACGGTTCCCTCGTTCCGGTACCACTATTTTCTTTTGGATTCACAAAGTCCAAATAAATTTATTAAACTCAACTTAATGAGTTCCATACTTTCATTTTGACCAAGGAAAATCTCGTTAGCAACCGTAGGTTACTTCCTCCGAGGAATTATCCATCCTCCGATAGAGACATCTTAATTTAGTTGCAAATGTTGTTTTGTGATGTTTGTGATTAAATTTTGAGTTGTCTTATATTTTGAATGTTATGGGAGTGAATTTTATCTTTGTTGATTTTTTTTTTGGTTTTGGCTTTGGTTTGTGGCAATCCTGATAGTTTTAGTTCTCATGCAGGATGACATTATTTTTTAGCATGCAAGTTTGCAGGTATAAAAGTACAGTATGAAAGTACAAGAAAGACAACGTTGAAAATTGTAAAAGTGTACCTGGCGAGTCTTCTCATTCCACCACCTTTTCTTTGAGAAGTGAAGCTTTGATCAAAGATTCTCGGTACGTTCATTATGATTGAAAGAGGCTAGGGATTGAGTCTCTGGTCTTGGTGTGAGGCCTAGATATGATTTCGATCACGGTCGGATTTGGGTGTTGGTCTAGAGCTATTGTAGAGGCTATTTCACAGGGGGATTTTGTGGGGCTTTGGCTTCTTTCTTGGTTGTGAAGGTGTGGCACAAATAATTGAAGTTTGGTGGACTGTGGAAGTGTAATGATTTCTGTCATGGTTTTGTCATCTTAGTTTGAAGTGTGACTACCTGTTGCTCAGTGAAACTTAGAAATTTAATTATCTCAAGGATGGAATACTCGATTAATCAATTGATGTTTCATTTAAGAGTTATGTGAGTGGGTGCCCCTAAGACATGTTTAGGTCATTTAAGATTGTGGTGCCCATAATTATAGTCAGGCCTGTAGTGTTTAATAATGTTAATCACCAATTATATCATCTTCTAAATCTGATCCATTAGGTTTAGATTACTAAGCCTTTAACAATCATAATAGGAAAAAAGGTGATTATCAAAATTTTGATTTCAGGGCATGTATTCTTATCAACTTGTCAAGCCATCCTCAACTTTGGGCTTAAAAAAAGTGAATTTCCATTTTTCCAACTTAAGCCAATCACTTAAGAATCGTCTGATCTTAGTTGATTTCCATGTCATGAAGATTAGGAGGATCATGATTTTGTTGATTTTGAGCAAGGATAATGAGTGAGTTTCTACCTTTTAACTCCATTGTACTTCAATCATCAAAATATGTTTATAACGATCAAAATTACCCATTTTCCCTTTGGTTGATCCTAAATTTTGATTAAGGCACCAAAGTCAAAATTTACCACTTTGCTCTTGCGGCACTTCACCTCATAATTCATTAAACACAACTCAAATGACTTTAAGGGTTTAAAGTGTCATATTCATTAGGTAATTATGATGTTGGTGGAGAACATGTGGACCTCTCAAAATTTTAATTTAATTTAGATAATTATTCAAATTTAGAAGATAGAATTTTTAAAGGTTAATTTATTTAATTATCCAAAATAAAGTTTGTATTTATGGAAAATTTGTTAGAGGTCTCCTAAGGTCAGAGAAACACCTAGGCAAAATTTCATGTTTTTTTGAATTAAATTACTATTATTATTATTATTATTATTATTATTATTTAATTTTTAATCAATTTCAATTATTAAACTAAATAGAAAATAATGTTTTAATTACAAAAAATCATTTTTATAATTTTAATAGACTTCTCTTAATTCAGAAAATCCAGAGAACAAAGTTTTGTATTTTTGTGATTTTTAATTTATGTATTATAATTATCTTAATGGGAAAATATGATAAATTTATTTTTAAGATTTTAAAATTTTGATTTTAACTTAGAAAAATTAGGAAAAATATCCAAATGAATTCTAAGTTATCAGGAGACATTTCCACTCATTTTGAACCAATTTTGTATTTTTTAAAATTTTGATTATTTTAATTATTTTTAATTCAAAACATATTTTAAAAAAAGAAATATTTCTACAAAAAATTGATTTTTTTTATTAAATGCTCCTAAGCACAAGAAAATCAAAGAACCCATTCTCATAATTTTTCTAAGCTTATTTAATTTAATATAATTATATTTATAAAAAAAATACAAGGTTTCCTTAACAATCCATTTTAGTGCTTAGACTAAGTCAAGTAATTTTGAAATTTTTATAGTGAGTAAATATGATATTTATGGATAGTGGGGAAGTCATTTTGTTAATGTTTGATAAGTTAATGATTTACATGAATTAATATAATGTATATGCATTTAATTAAGCAGGAAATGTACAAGATGATTCAAAACATCACAATATTTTTCCTAGACTTCTCTGACAGTAGGAGACAAGGGACATACTTATATTATTCCCATAATTTTCCAAGTAATATTTTGACTTATATAAATAAAGTAACCAAAATGGGCACCTTAGCTTGAAAATTAGGGCTAGAAGCATAGAGATGTCCTGTGACTTCAGAAAAATCAGGAGACATGGCCTCTGTCATGGGAAATCAATCCTCAAAATCTTAAGCCATGGTGAGTAATATTTAGTCATGGAGAATTGAAATACTAGAGAGGTTATTTAATTCATTAAAAATCAGGGAATAAAAAAAATTATTTTTAGTCCACATTATTCTCCTCTATTCACTAAGCAAGAAGGTATTTTTATTTTATTTTTATAATATTTCTATAGAAAGATATGGATTTTTGAAGTTCAGGCATTTAAAATAATTTAGAAAATCTGTATTTTTCAATTTATCCACGTGGTGCCAGCTCAACCTACGGCGGCTTCGAACTCACACGCGGTGCGCTCTCATTCGACGCCACCGCCAACCACTTCCACTGCCACGTGGCCCGAAGTTCACATATTATTCACTCGTCTGGCTTGATCTCCTTCGTTGGTTGGATACACGCGTGATCGAACTGCTCTCCGTTATTGTCCCTAAGTGACCTAACCCATAATCCATTCACACTAAAACCTTAAGATCTTTGCCTAGACTAAACCAAATTGAATTGGGTTTGTTTCTAAAATGTCATCTCCTCAAGACAGACACGTCTATATGGTTAAACATATATGAAATCAAGCCATTACAAATGGAGAATCAATATAAGTTTGAATTAGGATTGAGGTTAAATACCTTTGTCTAAGAGGGGAGGCCTCAATCAGATGGTTGTGGTAGCTTTGATTGGACCCAACAAACCTATGGATGAAGTCTCAATCCTTAGTGATTTGTCTAGTATGAATTTGACCAAGCTCAATTTTAGGTGTTGGTCTAGAGCTAGGTTAGAGGTTGTTTAAGAGGGGGCTTTTGTGGGCAATCAACTTCTTTCATTGTGGGGATGGTGTGTGCATAATTTATTGGAGTTTGGTTCACTGTGGAGGTGTGGAGAGATCCGTCCTAGTTTTGGGGCAATCTTCAATGAAGAAATTGGCTCTTTGGGGTGGCTATTAGTGGTTGAGAGCAAGGGGATTGCACTTTGGATGATTTAGGGAAGTTCTATTGAGATTTTGGCAGAGTTTCCATAAGGTTCCAAGCACACTCTTCCTTGGCCATAGAGAGCTTCATTTAAAGCCATGGTTGTCTGAGGGAGCTCAGTTCTTAGAGTTTGGTGCTAAAGCTTGCTGAGGTGGAGGGAAGGAATGCTCTAAAGGCCAATGGGAGTGAGCCAAGTCAGGGAAGTTCAATTTTAGGTTTTGGCCATTTGGGGCTCCCTTGGGGTGGCTATTTTTGGCGGTTGAGGAGGATTCTAGCTAGAGTATGGTCACTTCTTGGCTCAGGGGGGCCAGGGAGTTGCTAATGATGGTTAGCTCCTAAGGGTAAGTGATGATGAAGGAGATATTTCAAGTTTAGTCCAAATACGGGGTGAAATTCCATAAATCAAGGGACCATTGGACTATAGCTCATCTTGTATAGTCTAGGTAGGTTTATCCTGGTCCATAAGGTGTATGTAGTGGTTGTGGCGTCATTAACTTGGTGGCTTAGACATGGTTAGGTCAATTTTTATGCATTGGTTCAACTTGGGTCCAAATGGCTAAAAGTTTTGGGTTAGGATACCCATGATTTTGAGCCCAATTGATTGATCAACATTGTTTAGATGATTGTAATGAATATTTTTTTGTGAAGGATTGAAGTAATTGGAAGGTCAACTGAAAGCTCAATTTGAAGGATTTTGGAATTTTAGTCAATTTGGGCAAGTTGGAATAGACTTGGGTCTAGGTTGGCCTAAGGTTTGGCTAAGTCTAAATTAATGATTTGAAATTGTCCATCGGGAATGTCATGAAGAGTTTTCAACATAAATTGGTTGTGAATTTATGGGTTAGGGCATTCAATTTGGCGGAATTTTGAGACATATCCAATTTGGGGCAAGTTTGGGGATTTTTAGACTTGGGCTAAAATTAACTTAAATTGAGACTTCACCAAGGCCAATTAGAAGTTCAATTTGTTGTGTAGGAGTTTTATGAAGAGTTTAGGATTCAAATTGGGGCAAATTTTGAAGGCTATGGGGTTCAATTTGGTGGGATTAAGTCATATGGTCAAAATTGGGGGTTTTGATTTGGATCAAAATTGAGCTCAAAGCATGGACCAACTATGCTTGGATTTGATTTGAATTGATTCTATGAAAGTTTAATTTGAGTTTAGAATTGAAATTGAGGGAAATTGGGTCCAAATTGAATGACATTTGAGTTGAATTTGGGGAAATTGGGCCTTTAAAGGCAATTAGGGGGTTTTGGTCAAAATAGTCAAATTGGTCAAATTGGGTTCAATTCAAGGGTCCAAATTGGTTTTGGAGACATTTGAAGTGATTTTGAAGAATTTTTGAAAGCGTGGGGTGCCAATGGTATTTTGGTAATTTTGGCAAATTTGGCAGTATTTTGGTAATTTTAGAATTTTTTTGCAGTTTAGAGTTTTTGGGTGTATTTTAGCAATTTGGGTATTTTGAAGTGGTTTGACGTGATTTTTGAAGTCATTTGGGTATTTTGGATGAATTTAGGGCTTTTGGTCAAATTTAGGGTTTGGGGGTGTTTGGGTAATTTGGGTAGGTTTGGGTGTCAACCACCTTACATGAGCAATGGATCAATGAAATCCCCATTTGGGTCCTCTATGTACTGGTCTTAGCTAAACTTTAGCCTAGGGCGAGTAGGTCTAGGGGACCATCTACATGAGCCTCTCAAAAGATTATGGGATCAAAGTCAACAATTAGAGTTTAGGGTTGTGAGTGGATATAGGTGATAGAGAGTGTAGTGAGTGAACTAATTTCAGACAAATGCCCAGGGTCAACCTTAAGGTAAAACAATCCTATGGGGACTCCTCTTGAGATCCTCCATACTGACCCCATCTACTAAGAGCTAGAGTTTAGGACCAATATGTGGAACTTCAAGTTGAACAAGAAAGAGTTTATAATTTCAAAATGTTAGGGTTGCTTTTCTAGTTTTCTAAGAATAATCAACAAGAAATTCATATGGCTAGACCTTAGGAAAGTAAAGAGGGAAAACTAAACCTCAACCAAAAGTGAGGTCAACAAATGGAACCCCAATAGGTGTGGTGAGCAAGGCAAAGCACACCGTGCATATTGGCGTTGACCGATGAGATCAACAAAACCAACACAGATGCTTAAGTCAACAGACCTAGAAAGGAGTGTAAAATTGAGTGCTAGTATTTCCATTGGGGAATATAACAGGTGAATATCTGATTGAAATTAATGAGTACAAACTCTCACTGGTGCTCGAAGAGTGGGTTTCAAATTATTAAGTTTCAGGTGTATACAAAAGATGGGAATCATTATATAAGTGCTGACCCGAAGATGGGAATTAAAATTTTGGTATCAATCCTGAAAAGAAGAATCATAATTTAGGTACCAAACTTAAAAGGAGGGAATCAGAATTTGGTTACTGACCCCAACATGAGAGTTGAAATTTAAGTATCAATCTCAAAAATAAGGATCAAAAGTTAGGGACCGACCTCGAAAGGAAGGAATCAAAAGTTAGAGATTGATTCAAAAATGATAATTGGAATCTAAGAATCAATCTTAGAAAAAGAATCAGAAGTTTGTGACCAACCTCGAAAGGAGGGATTCAGAAGTTAGGGACCGATTCCAAAACGATAATTGAAATTTAAGTATCAATCTCAAAAAGAGAATCAAAAGTTAGGGGCTGACCTCAAAAGGAGGGAATCCGAAGTTAAGGAATGATTCCAAAATGAGAATTGAAACATAGGGATCAATCTCAAAAAGAGGATCGAAAGTTAGGGATAAACCTCGAAAAGAGAGAATCAGAACTTAGGGATTGATTCCAAAATGAGAATTGAAATTTAAGGATCAATCCAAAAAGAGAATCAGAATTTAGGGACTGATCTTTAAAGGAGGGAATCAAAAGTTAGGGATTAATTCCAAAATGAGAATTGAAATTTAGAGATCAATCTCAAAAAGAGGATCGGAAGTTAGGGACCGACCTCAAAAAGAGGAAATGAAAAGTTGGGGACTGATTCCAAAATGAGAATTAAAATTTAGGGATCAATCTCAAAAAGAGGATCGGAAGTTAGGGTCTGACCTCAAAAAGAGGGAATCAGAAGTTAGGTTTTGATTCCAAAATGAGAATTGAAATATAAGTACCAATCTTAGAAAGAGAATCAGAATTTAAGAACCGACCTCGAAAAGAGGGAATCAAAAGTTAGGGACTGATTCTAAAATGAGAATTTAAATTTAAGTATCAATCTCAAAAAGTGAATCGGAACTTAGGGACTGACCTCAAAAGGAGGGAATTAGAAATTAGGGACTGATTCCAAAATGAGAATTGAAATTTAAGTTTCAATCTCAGAAAGAGAACCGAAAGTTAGGGACCAACCTCGAAAAGGGGGAATCATAAGTTAGGGACTGATTCTAAAATGCAAATTGAAATTTAAAATTCAATCTCAGAAAAGGAATCTGAAGTTAACGACGGACCTCAAAAGGAGGGAATCAGAAGTTATGGATCAATTCTAAAATGAGAATTGAAATTTAAGTATCAATCTCAGAAAAAGAATCGAAAGTTAGGGATGAACCTAAAAAGGAGGGAATTAGAAGTTAGGGACTGATTCTAAAATGAGAATTGAAATTTTAGTATCAATCTCATAAAACAAATTGAAAGTTAGGGACCGACCTCGAAAGGAGGGAATTAGAAGTTAGAGACTGATTCCAAAATGAGAATTGAAATTTAAGTATAAATCTCAAAAAGAGAATCAGAAGTTAGGGACTAACCTCGAAAAGAGGGAATCAGAAGTTAGGGACTGATTCCAAAATGAGAATTAAAATTTAGCAGAGAATTTGTGGTGTTGAATCCATAGATATGTGTCATATGATAATGCTGACATTGGTGAGGAAGATATGTGAAATTTTGTGAGATTTAGTGAAGATAAAGACGGTCGTGCCATGCAAGCAAAGAGTAAGAGACCTCAAAATCTAGAGAAGCAACTCAATAGATTTATTTTCATTTTTCTTATTGTTCTTATCACATTTAATTTTTAGAATTTTCTTTCCAAATTTTAATTTTTGTTGGTTGATTGATTTTTCAAAAAGTGTTTTATTTGAACTTTATTATTAAGTTTTTCTTGTATTGTTCTTTGTTCTTTGTAGTTCAGAACCAACATATGGCTCTATGGCTCTTTATCCATCACACAAAGGGGAAATTGAACAATCAGATAAAACTCTGAAAAAGATTTCATTAGTCCGCTTTAGCATGTATTACAGATTGAGTACAAACCAAAGCCTCAAAAAGGTACAAAATGTTGAATGCATGTAAGTACATAAAGAAAATCTCATGTTGGGTACATATCACAAGATGAGCATATTTGGTATATATATCATCATATCTGCTATGTCAAAATGCAATATAAAAGGTATCCCCTAAATGTCCATCTCTGGTGGGGTGAGCTACTGATCGAGTTGACCTACTATACCATGCTCCAGGACAAGAGTTGCCCTTGCATGTGCTTATGGGTGCAACCCTCTCATAGATCATAAGACAGTAGCTCTTCTAACTCTGGATCTAGCTGAAATCTATGTGGCATTTTGCTATCATCAATTCTTCAAAAATTTATAGACACCTTGTGGTTTTGTACCTCTGGAATGCAGTGTTTGGTGATGTCTGCTCCATTTCCTTTAAGAACCAGCACTAAACCAACTGGTAACAGAATCTCCAGGGATACTTTGAACTCGTCGAGGCCAATGACATCTATTTATTTTTTGAATAAAATGTTACTTTTGCTCATGAAGGAGATCATGAAAAAAGGTCTCACAAAATCATGATGGTCTTTATGTGGAGGAATGCAGTCGCCTTCATCGTATATATTGATAATACAGCTGCTGGGATAATTGTTGGCTGAAATTATGCTCCATTTGACCATTCCTTTAATCAATCATTTTATCATGGGAGGTAGCGGGTCTACCTCGTCGTATCTCAGAATCCCCGGGGGATTTTCTTGTCCGTCCTGGGTGAAATTGTAACAGCAACCACATTATATGGTGATTCTGCCTTTTCCACGCATCCATTTCTATGGCTCAGAATAGGATCTTTCCATCAGAAGGCTTGCTCGACCACTATCTCTTAGATCAAAGATGCAATTGAGAATACTTCTTTCATCACTTTCAGAGAATACTTTGGTATACAACTCCAAGCCTTCCAATATATTAATGAACCTTCCTTGAACTTCTTCATAAAATTCAAATTCTCTTTTGTTCACTTTACTCATTTTGTAGTATTCTGCTGTGGTGATGATCGGTGGCTATCGAGGATGCTTCCTCATTTCAATATCGGCAGAAATCCAGGTTGATGATGTCTCTGTATCCAGCGGGATATATGACTCCATTGGGTGATCAGTGACCTAAAATATGTCATCGACGGACGTGTACTCCTCTAGAGTACCGTAGCATTCTAGGTGGAGAACATTGCAGTCTGGGCATTCCACAAATGCCCTTGTAGCTAGTGTACGTGTGGGAATTTTGGCGTTGCATGTCAGGCAATTCGCATAAAAATCATCTGAAACTCCTGATATCTCCAGCTCTGTAGCAAACTCAGACTCTTCCCTTGTGATAGACAGGCTGGAGGAAGTCTCTCTCATATCTGGATCCTAGATTTTCCCCGTAAGGATAGGAGTAAACTAATTTTCTGCCTCCTGTTGGTGTCTTCTTTCTTCATGCAGGAAAGCTTTATGTTTTTGGCAGTTGACATTTCTACGTTGAGTTCCTTGCAGCGGTGCATCTAGCAGTCTTTCTTCATTAGCAGCGATTAGGCCTCCGGTTGGTGTAGTTATCATGGATGGCGAACGACTAGTCCCCTCCATCAGATCTTGCTATATTATAACATTTTTTCCCTTTAGTGAGGAATTCTCCCTGGTGCTAATCTTCAACAGCTATGGTAGCCCTTTTTTTCTCGACGGCTAACCATGTCAATCAGGGGACCCTCATAGTACATGTCTGGCACCCCAATAGAAAGTTTTGGGGTTAGCTATATGGCCAAATCCTTGTAATATTTAGTGCGAGCACTGAAAATTTACAAAGGTTGGTCTGTAGACCGGGTAAGTCTTAGTTTGTGGGAATTTTAAAATTTTTTAGAAAAAAGGTAATTTGAAAGTAGAAAATTTTAATTAATATAAGAAAATTTTAAAGTGCCCGCAGCATAACACAATTTGTTTTAATTTGTAAAATAGTAAATTAGAATTGGAAGGGAGATGTGAAGTTTTTAGGACCTAGTGCGAGACCTGTTTAGCAACACACACTGCCCAGGTGGAACCAGTCCACCAACACATCTATTGGGGTCCAACCCCTTATGAAGATTTAAAGAGTCCTTAATGGCCTCCTAAACCCCTCTGCTCAAAGGTGATCAAACAAATAGTCGTGAAGTCCAAAGAGTTGGCCGTACTTTCCCAAGACAGAAATGGGTAAAGTATGTCAACGGAAGAAGTGTAATTTTAGTCCAAAAGGGATATAGACACATTACCAATATATAATTTTCTGAGTTAAATAGAAAGAGAAACTTGTCCCTAGCGGGGTCGCCAGAAGAGAATTTTAATATTTAGAAAAAATTTAAAATCAAACTGACCCCATATTTTTCATAGTTTAAATGAAAGAGCATTGT
>NW_018226925.1:35517-45450 GCF_001263595.1 Phalaenopsis equestris
TATATATATATTGATTAATTTAGTAAAGTAACAAACTTAAAAGTAGAAAGAAGGAAATCAAAGTATGTAACTTTGAAAGTTTTCATTTTATTGAGGTTAATTTTATTACAAAATTGTTGGAGCCGGTCACAGACATTTGGCCAAATAAATAACGCTAGAACAATCAAAATTTCAAAAAGGCAATTCCAAGCAGCGTCAAGTTGCATAGTATGGCTTCATGTATTGTCCGTTGATCGATAACATGGGTCTTTTGCCTCTAAAATCCAATAGCTAGTACGCTCCTGTGTCAAAGTTTTCACCTATTTTGCGATGTGCAAGAATAAGCCTTTTGAGAATAAGAACGAGATCACCAATTTTGAATGTCCATGGGTGGACCAATTTGTCATGGGCTTGTATCATTTTTTCTTGGTAAAGTTCCAAATGTTGTTGTGCTTCTAGTCATTTTCCTTTGAGACCTTCCAATTCTTCAAGTCTAAGTTTTGCACTTTCTTCTGTTGTAAGTTTATTGGCGACAATGACTCTGAGAGACTATGCATAGCCCTCTAGCGGTAGTATGGCCTTGGACCCGTACACTAGCATGTAGGGTGTATACTGAGTCAGAGTCTTGAACGTTGTCTGGTAAGCCCACACGACTTCTAGCAATCTGTTATGCCAATCTCTTTTATTTTCATACAGTGTCTTCTTCAAAATCTGAACCAGTCTCTTGTTGAAGGCCTCGACCAAGCCATTTGCTTAGGGATTGTAAATTGTGGAGTTCCTCCAATCTATTCCGCGTCATTTGACGAAATTGTCTATTTTTGTACTTTTGAAGGCTATTACATTATCAAAGATTATTGTGCGCGGAACTCCAAAACTGTAGATGACTTAGCTTTTGAAGAATTGAAGGACATACTATGTTGTGACCTCCCGTAATAGCACTGCCTTTGCCCATTTGGAAAAGTAATCTGTAGCAACAAGTATAAATCAGTGTCCTTTGGAAGACAGAGGGTCTACCAAACCTATTATGTTTGTACCCCAACAGTTGAAGGGCCACAAGGTGACAGTTCGGTGCAGCACATTTGGAGGTTGGTGCAAGACCACCCCATGCACATGGCACTAGTAGGCAGAAAGAAACTTTATCCTATGACTACAAGCTGGAGCTCCAAGAGGGGGGACTTATACCTCCTGAAATAGCAAGGATGCCTCGGGAAAGAAAGAGAAAGTGGAGGTTTAGCTACAAAGCTGAAAATGCTCCAAACAAAAGGACTTACACCCCGTCTGGGTCAGGGAGCCTTCTGACACCTTAGGCGCACTAGACAACGACCTATATGAAGGTATGCTGGGCCAGTCAGGTTGGAAATGTACGAGGACTCCTCCTCGGGACATGCAAATATGAATGCAGTTATCTAGAATGATCCTAAGTATTGTGGAGGCCTTATTAATATATGCAAGAAAATAAATGTTACCATTTTTAAATCCTGAATATTTTAATCCTAAATTTTAATTATTTTGAATATTTTATTTAGGATTTTCTAGAAAATTACAGGTTTAGGGTCCTTAATGAGCCTATGTTGTATAGTGAAATCCCAGATAAAACACAGAAAGAAAATAAGGAAAACCCATGTAGTCAGACATCATTATCGGCCAATAATATCTGAGTCTTTTGATCTTAATTTTTGTCTTTGGCCTTGAGTCTTTGGCCTTGATTGATGAGAGCCACACAATCCAGCATGTACCTCTTTGATAATATTTTGTACTTTTACTTTTCTTAAAATTTGTATCCACATTTGATTGTATAATCTTCTGTAGAGGACATCACCGACTATGGTGTATGACATAGCCCTTTTTGTGATGTGTTATGCTGCTAACTTGCCTTCTAACAGCCTTCTGCTTTGCAAATATTCTATTAATGGCTTACACAAATCTTCGTTGATATCAACAACTGAAATCATCATTTCTTTTTCTTTTCCAAGCTTGTGTAGATTTATTGGTTGATTCGAGACAATACTTATCTTCCATGTACTGTAATGTCAATGGAATCCTCTAGGGGATATGCTAAATCCTTTGCAAGTTTTGTTAAAGCATCATCATAGGCGTTATCTCCCCGAGGAATTCAATAGAAAGTTACATTGGTAATCTGCTCCAACAGCTTCATCGTGTACCGATGGTATTCTACTAACCTTGGTTTCAAAATCTTGTATTGTCCAGTGACTTATTGGATGACGAGTTGTGAGCCGCCATAGATGAAAATATCTGTTATATCCATCAAGAATGCCAATTCCAACCCGGTGATTAAGTCTTCATACTCTGCTTCATTTTTGGTACAGGGCTCAGTCAAGTGGTATGAGAACCTCAGCATACCCTTATCTGGTGTGAAGAAAACCTGGTTGAAGAATCTCCATCGAAGTACATCTCCCAGCGTTGTGTATTGGAGAAATCCTTCTGTAATACTTGCTCATTTGGGAAGCTGTCATTAAGAGGGGACCCAGCTAGAAGTGGGTGTGCAACAAGCAAGTCTGCTAAAATTTTTCCCTTGATAACACGGAGGGTAATAAAAGTTATATCAAATTGCAACAAAATCATTGACCATCTCGCTAGACGTCCAGAGAGTGTTGGTCGGGTCATCAAAAATTGCAATGGATTAAATTTTGAATTTAGGGTAATCTTATGAGAAAGCATGTAAGTTTTGAGTTTCTTGGCTATGAAAATTAATATTAGACAATGCTTCTCAATTGGCGGATACCTTATCTCTGTCGTTATTAGATGATGACTCAAGTAGTATAGTGTGTTTTCCTTACCCTCATCATTGACTTCGGCTAAGAGGGCTCCAAGAGAGTCATCTAAGACCGCGGTATAAAGTATCAACGGTTTTCCTAGGATAGGGGCTGCCAAAACATGAAGTGTCATTAAATATTGCTTAACATCCTCAAAGGCCCACTGGCTTTTCTCTTCCCAAAAAAATTTGGCATTCTTTTTAATTAATGTCAAGAAGGGCTGACACCTACCTGAAAGATTAGAAATAAAGCATCTCAGATATGCCAACTTCCCTCAGATGGAACGTAGTTGTTTCAAGTTTTTGGAAGGAGGCATTTCCAAGATAGTTTTAATCTTATCCAGGTCGATCTCGATTCCCTGATGACGGACAACGAATCTTAGAACTTTCTCGGAGGTAACGCCAAATGCGTATTTTAAGGGATTCATCTTAAGGCCATATCGTCGTAAAATCTCAAACACAATTCTCAAATCGTACAAATGGTCTATCTTTTATTTAATATTAATGACCAAATCATCCACATAGCATTCCACTTGGTTGGTAATGAGAACATCAAAAACATTCGTCATAGCTCGTTGCTATGTTGTTCCGGCATTCTTCAACCCAAACGGTATCACTATGTAGCAGAAAATCCTGATAGGTGTCCTGAAGGCTGTAAGTGCTGCATCTTTTGGAGCTTGATTTGGTTGTACCTCGATGATCCATCTATAAAGGAGAAAATTGCATGTGTCAAAGTGATGTCCACCATCATTTCTGGTATTAGTATCAGAAATTCATCCTTTTAACATGCTTTGTTCAAATCTCTGAAGTCCACACATACACGAATTTGCCCATTTTTCTTCCTAACCGATACAATGTTAGATAACCACATGGGGTAATACTTTTCTTTTACAAAGTTAGCGTCCATTAATTTCTTCACCTCGACAATGACTTGTTGCTATATTTTGAGGTGCATTCTTTTTGGGGCTTTTTTTACTTGGGTCATATCATTTTCACCTCGTGTTTATGAATCGCAACCTCTATTGAAAGTCCTGTGTTTCATTATAACTCTATTAGAGTGAGTAAATAGTTTAATCAACTCTATAGATTCTTCATCATTGAGTAGAGAACATATAAATTTAGGTTGGGGCTGCTCCTCCGTCCCGAGGTTAATTTCCTTCAATTCATCGACTGTTGACTTGATTTCTTCCTCAAATTCTAGTGGGGCATCTTCTATTAGCTGATCAGTAGAGTAATCCTCAATATTGAGGCAATCTTCTTCCAATTTATTATTAACAACCATGCAAAATTTTGAATCATTGACTGGTCCGACTATACCAGATCTGAGACCCTCTTTTGAGTTGGGAGTTTGACTTTTAACAACCCATAATTTTTCAAAAATTTGTAATTTTTCTTTGGGCATTTGCCTTAGCAAATGTCCTTGTTGAATTAACTTTTTTACACAAAGTGAAAAGTAACCACAAGGTAATTCCATTAATTCACTAGAATCCTTATTCAAATTTACATGATTTTCAAGATTAGTAGAAGTAGAAGCATGATAAAATTTAATCGGATTTGAACCAGCACTACAGACATCGTTGACCTCTAAACTCTCGGCCTTTTGAGGGAGAATCATAGTAAGGGTCATGCTGTTCACATAGTGGTTTATCTGATCATACATTGTCTCATATTTGCTTTTCTCCACGTCTTCTAAGGATATCTCATACTGAGGTTTCTTTTATTTTGTCATCATTATTTCATCTTCAGAACTTTCTTCATCATTAATGTTGATGGTCGGCCTAGTCCCTTCAACAATTAAATTGGTTTTTCCTCATCCACGTCCCCGGCCTCGACCTCGGGTGTGAGAACTAAAAGAATCCCTACCCACTCATTGTAAAAGAGTGGTGGAAGATCACTGAAGTGGAGTTGAATGGCCTTGCCATTGTAATTATTCCAAATCTTCACTTTATTTATTACAATTTTACGAGAGAAGACAGTTTTCTTCAGACGCTCGTATTAGGCGGCATCTTCATGAATGCCAACTTCATGAACTGAAAATGGTTGTTAATCCCTTGTAAATCCCTTGATGCAATGTTCTTATCCTTCTTTGAAGTACTTAATGCATTGGTGTAGAGACGACGGAATCATGTTGTGTTCATGAATTTATGGTCGACCAAGTAGAGCATTAAAAGAGGTATCAACTCGGTGATATGAAACTCAGCAGTTGTTACTAGTTCTCAAAGCTTCATAATTAATGTGATTGATCCAAGAGCTCTCTCTCCCTTTTGCAAGGTAATTCCATTAATTCACTAGAATCCTTATTCTCAAGATCTCAGTAACCAAAAGGTAATTCCATTAGTTCTCAAAGCTTCATAAGTAATGTGATTGATCCAAGAGCTCTCTCTCCCTTTTGGTTGAATCCTCTTAGCATCATTTTATCAGTCGTAAGCTCCTAAGCTTCAATGTTCAAATAGGCTAATGTCCGTAGGCTCATCAAGTTGAGGGATGCTCTAGGATCTACCAAAACTCTGGACAACACAAATGTGCCAATGTTAAATGAGATATAAAGTGGACGACTATGGCCAAAGGTACCGAGAAACAGGTCTTCATCTGTGAAGGTTACCCCATACTATTCTTTCAATGAACAAACTTCATCAAAGGATGTGCTGGCTAACTAGGCTAAACAAATCTCTAGGTCAAGCAAAGGTGTAAACAGAGACTCACTCATCTCATTTGACAGGATTAGAGTGTCGTAAATGAATAGTTTGGTTGGAAACCTCCTAAGATGAGCTAGCACGTTGTAATCCACTTTATACAATCCTCCAATCTTTACTTGATTATGTGCTTCCGCTCGCGGAGGTGGAGATAGCTCTTCTTGAGTTACTTTTTGCTTTCCTTTATCTAACGGAGTTGTTCTCGGGGGTAATACTCTCCCGCTCATCAAGTTCACCTCTGTAATTTCTTCTTCTTAAGATACCATTGTTTATACCATTGTTGAATCTTCAAGTATTTCTTCTTTCTCGGAGAGATCTAAGTTGATGGTGAGAAGTACTTCTTCTTTCTCGGAGAGATCTAAGTTGATGGTGAGTGGTGCACCATGGCACTTGAGGATTGGTTCCTCACTCTTGGTGCTATTATAAGCGGTGTTGTCAATGTCTTATTTGATCTTGTTAATAAGTTCATCGGACTCAAGCTTGATTTGAGGATCGTTTTAGGAATCGAGATCAAAGCTAGATTGGTCATAATGGATCACGTTATCACAATAAACTGTTAAAATGTAGCCAAAATCATACTCGTTATATTCCGGAGGGATAAAAAGATAATCATACAAGGTTAGGGGTTTGAGGATGTTCTTCCCCAAATATGAGATAACCAATCTAGTAGAGGCATCCCCTATCCTAGCCCCGTGCTATCAGTCTTCGTGGTGGTATTCTTCTTCTTCTTCTTCCTTGATGATGACAAAACTTCTGGTGAAATCTTCATCTCGCGTTTGGCAGGTTGAAGGCTCTAAATGGGAGATTGCCTTGAATAAGACTGGATCTGGCTCATTATTTTATTGGATGATTTGCTCTAGGTTGTACTCCATCCATCTTTTCTAGTATATCGTTCAGTCTGAGAGATTGGCTCAGCCAAAATCATATTTATGGAACCTTTTTCAGGTTCTTGTAAATATACTTTCAGGATCGTTATATTCTCTTCTTTACAATTCTTCTTGAGCCAATTTTTTAAGACAAAGCATTCCTCTATAGTGTGTCCAAGCAATCTATGATACAGGCAACAGTTCGATTGATTTTTCTTTTTGACCTCTTTGAGTTTATTTGGATCTGGCAATCTGAACTCAGGCTTCTTCATCAGACTTTTGAACATCTTGAATATCACTTCATCTTTGAAGTAATACACTTCTTTGTGTCGTTCTATCAAAGATATTCTCCTATTCTCTGCCCCTTGTGATCCTCCCTGAGGTGGTCACTGGCGAAATTGACCATACTAATGTGTTTGTTGTCGAGCATTTTGTGATGACAACTGAAGGAAATTTTCTACATGTATATTCATTGGTTGTTTTCTTTATTGAGAATTTTCACTGTGCTAAACTTCTTTTCAAATACTTTGGTCGTCCTGGACTTCTTGGGCTTCCCATGAGAATCCATGTGTTTGACTTCTTCTTGAAGATTGCTGGCTTTACTGAGTAGCTTCTCAAAGGATTTAATGGTGAGTCCCTTGAGCATGAAAGCTACTGGCCCATGGATGCTCTTAAGTAAGATCTCAATTGCATGATGTTCCTGTAGCTGGGGTTCCTATTTCATGTTAAGGTTTCTCCATTTCAAGATATAGTCCACTAATGTCTTATTGAGGTTTTGCTTCTCTACCACAAGATCTGCAATAGACACATGATGATGAGCTTCGCCAAATATTTTTACAAACAACTGTTCTAGCTCGGTAAATGTCATAACTGATCCGTTGGGTAGTTTGGCACACCAATCAAAAGCGATTCCTGACAGGCTACTGACGAATTGTCAAAAGAGTGAAGCTTCATTACATCCAGTATTACCACAACTAGCTTGGAAATGTGCTATGTACTGCCTAGAATTTTCGATCCCATCAAATATCTTAAAGTTTGGTGAGACAAAACCCTTATGGTAGGGTACGGCATCGAACTCCTCCATTTAAGGTCTACCCTTCAAAATTAATGCTCCACCATTTGAATGGGTTAAGGCCTCTCAAACTTTCTTGACCATTTTCTTAAATTCCTTTTTTGGCATGACACTTGATGGAGAATCCTTCTTTTGTTGTTCATCTCTATTTGTTGAGGTGACTTCTCTCCTTTCATCCGTTATATGTATAATCTCCAGTTGATTAACTTCTGGAGAGTCTAACTGTGGCAGTTGAGCCTGTCCTTGAACTGTGGCCATGGCGGTCATGACAACGACCATCTCTTCCATTCTTTTCTCCATTTGGCTGATTTACTCGTCCCTTAAGAAAATAACCCTAGGCAGCTCATCTACGACATTTTCTTGGATGAGAGGTTGAGTGTCGCACGTAGATGCAGTGGGTATGGTCTCGATGACATGGATATCCATGAAATCTTCCTCGAGGTAATCATTGAATTCAAAATCTTCATCATCAACCAAAATCTTCATCATTTCAAAATCTTCATCATCAACAATGGAAGCTCCATGTTCTTGGGCTAACTCGAAAATCTCGTCCCTGATCTTTTAGACCTTTTCTTCAATTATTGATTCTTGTAGCATCTTGAGATCTAGAGGACTTGGCTGGACATCCTCCACTTTCTTCTCCATCTCCCTAACAATTACTGCGACAATGTCAGATACTTCAGACCTTGGCTTCATTCCATGATCCTGACCCACAGGCTTGTTTGACCTTATCGGTACGACAACCCTTTTCTTTGACGATGATGTCTTGAGATGCAAAGTCTCAGCAGAAACATCAACCTGTAGAACATAAGTATGCTCCCTATTGTGTGGACCAGACATGGTACTGGGTAATCTCTTTGTGTTTTCCTTCAGAGTTTTAAGAACATCCTTGTGGCCGGTAGTTTGTAGAACTGGTAAACGGCCCATGAGTCTAGTGACAGTAGAATCCGTGGTATCAACTCTACTTCCCAAGCAAAACCAGACGGGAATGTAAAAAGGTAAAGCTTCAGTTGAGTTTTGAGATCACCTAGCAGTTCTGACATCCTTTAAAATTTCTTTCTTCATGTGAGAGGATATTGCACGTCCCACTCATTTGAGTAACTCACCAACTGAACAACCTTCTTTGGCAGCTAGTCTCTGGAAAGTTGTACTAAATCGGGTGATAGGAGTAGGCTTCTTCTTCTCCCCACCATGTCCATGAAGTGATGGTAAGGTACCAGCAATCTTTCGGATACTGTCGTACCCATTAGTATCCATTATTGGATGGAACCTACTTGCTTGCATGAGTGGATAAATCTCTAGTAATCCTGACTCTTTGTGGTGAGGAACATCATCAACAGTTACTTCCTTAGGAATCTAGGCTTTAATAGCCCTTTGAACCTTCCGGCTGTGATTTCTCTATTGGATTTAGGTTAACAGTGCAGTCATCAAACTCGATCTAATTTTAAACACTAATGGCAGAACAACCAATCCTTCAACCGGGTCTTTAATGATCATAACTTCCTTTCCCTTAGCGGAAACGAGAATAAATAGCTTGGTAGGTGTCATGGTGGCAGTAGTCTTGACCTTCTTGTAAGAAAGGGAAATCCAGAGGGCAGCTCAGGTCAAACTCAGCAGACAGTTCTTGAACCTCTGGAGCGGCGACTTTCATTTTGATGAAGGAGGGGCCTTTCCCGAGAACGACCTTGAGATCTTCAAATCACGCTCCGAACTTGATGGTGGGAGCAACATTGTGGGCAATGCAGCTCAGCTGCTGGTTACAAGAAAAAGTGAGCATTGTGAACGCCATTACAATAACTTCAAAAAGAAAGCTTTGGGGTTAACTATTTGGCAAAAACCTTGTAATCATTGTGCAAGCACTAAAAATTAGCAGTGGTCGATCGATAGACCAGGTAAGTCTTTATTTAATTTGTGGAAATTTTAAAACTTAGTACAAATAGTTTGAAAGTGGAATGATTTAATTAATATAAGGAAAGTTAAAGAGCACGCGCAGCACGACACGATCTTATTTAATTTCGAGAATAGCAAATTAAACTCAAAAGGAAAAAAGTACAGTTCTGGACCCAGTGCGAGACCAACTTAACAACGCATAACTCCCAGGTGGAACTAGTCCACCAACACAACTATTGGGGGTCTGACCCCACAAAAATATTAAAAGTTCTTAATGGCCTCCTGAACCTCCCTGTTCGTAGGTGATCGAACAGATGATTCTGAAGTCCAAAAGAGTTGACCATACTTTCCTAAGATAGAAATAGGTACAACATGCCAACAGAAGAAGGGTAATCTAGCCCATGAGAGACATGAGCACATTACCGATGTATGAAGACAATATTCCTTGATTTAAATGGAGAGAGAAACTTTTCCCAGCAGAGTCGCCAGAGGCTGTCGACACTATTTTGAGTCGTGGAGTTGCCTGTTGGAAGCTGTCGACCGTTGGAATCAAAATCCCAACACCTGTTTTAGAAAGGCATTTAATTTACATATATATAAAAGTTTAGAAAAATATGAAATTAACCCGACCCCATATTCTTCAAAGTTTAAATGAAAGAG
>NW_018226926.1:0-1432 GCF_001263595.1 Phalaenopsis equestris
AAAGCTATGAAATACTTATAAGGTAAAGGAATGCTATGAGTTTCAAAGTTAGAGAAAGAAAATTGAAGTTCAAAATTATTAGAGGCTATCCAGATATAGTAATCTTTACTTGAAAAAGAAAAAAAAAGGATTGATAACAATCCCTAAAAAGAAAAGAAAAATATATAGGATTGAAAGCAATCCAAATGAAAAAAAATGTATAAGTGAGGAGAAGCTTGAGGAGATGCCTAATAAAAAAATTGGTTTCACTTGGACCTACCTAAAGGGAAAACCTAAAAACATTCCATAACTTATATTTATGGAATAACATCTTTTACTAGTAATGTTCTCATGAAGTTCCAATCATTTGAATATTTTAGGTGACTTGATATTATAACATATAGTCTTTCTTGAAATGAATAGAAAACTAGAACTCTTAAACTTGATGACTAGAAAATCTTGTACCTACAGAGTTAATTTAATTACTTGAATTTTTTCTGAAAATCTCACTATGGTATTTACTTAAATCAAACTTATAGTATTTCTAAATTAAAACCTTACTATAATAGATCATAACTTTTATGTAGTACTAAAATTACTTGAGGACAAGTAATAGTTAAGTGTTTTCATACCTATTTAAATGAAAGTTGTTCATACCTATTTTCACATTGATTTTGATGATATTGCACTTTAAAGAAAAGTATTTTTAATTTTTTTTGGCAGGTATATTGAATTATGGTCATTGGAGCAAAAAGATGCAAAAAGGAGCAAATTTTGAGCAAAAAGCACAAAAATATGAAGATTTGATCTTGGGCACCGACGACAAGCTCGACGCTGCCGACGATGATTTTTTCCTGAGAGTCCAGAATTAAATATTGTAAAAGGCCGCCAACGGCGCCATCGAGGCCACCCCCGGCGGGCACCCCGCGGCACTCCTGCATTGAATGTGGACGATTTTTGAAGGGACGCTTGGGCAACTCTTGAAAGCTCTTCTAGAACTTTAAAAGAAACATTTTGAAGCCAAAAAAGAGTGTGTCTGTGGGTGTCCGTTGAGTCTTTGTTGTGTGTGGTGCCCATTAGAGCGTAGAGAGTGGTAAATATTGTTAGAAATTCATCGAGGGATTGTAAGAGAGGAAGGAAAGTGAGAGAATTCTTCCTCCTTGCCGCTTTGAAGGAGAACTCTGTGGCTGTAAAGAAAGGAAGAGATTTAGAGGAACTTTGAGAATTACATTTAAGATTTAGGGAGGTCAAATTCTTTGAAAGTTAGGTGCAAATAAAGAGAGAAATAAAAGTTATCGGGCGTAGAATTGGAGATTTTAGAGTGACAGACTAAAATCCTCAATTCAGTCCTATCGTTTAGGTGCTAAAGTGTCGATGTTAGCACTCAGGCGAGGGTAACGTGGGAGCTCCAAAGTGAGAGCCGGTATCCTCCCAGCCTAGCCGCAGCTTCACG
>NW_018226926.1:1568-5340 GCF_001263595.1 Phalaenopsis equestris
ATATATTGAACTTCACATTAGAAACTTTATTAGTAGAATTAGTTAATTAAGAGTTTATTAAAATTACATTTTTATTTCAATTACATATTAGTGAGAAATATGTAATTTGAACTATATTGTTGTGATTAATTATTGATTTTTTAAATGTTAGTTCGTAGCCTTTAATATTACTCCCTGTGGGATTGATATCCAGGACTCTATTATAGCCCTGTATTACTTGAGTGATACGTATACTTGCATTGATAAGTGTAACTTTGTAATTATTGAATATTTTATACACATCCTTATCAAATCTATAACTGTTATCAAGTTTTTGGTGTCGTTGCCGAGGAATTAAATCTTCTAGCAGCAATATCAAATTCTTGTATTTTTAAGTATATATAAATTCATTATCACAAATCAAACTTGAAAAGGAGACATGAAGTGTTTACGACCCATTGGGGACCAAACTATCAACACAAAATGCCTAGGTGGAACTAGTCCACCAACACACCTATTGGGGGTCCGACTGCACATGAAAATTAAGAAATTCCTTAATGGCCTCCTTAACCTCTTTGTTCAAAGGTGATTAAACAAACGGTCCTGAAGTTTGAAGGAGTTGACCGTAATTACCCACGAAAGAAATGGGTGGAGCATACCAACGGAAAGGGTAATCTGGTCCATGAGGATCCTGAACACATTTCCAATGTGTGAAGATAATATTTCCTAATTTAAATGCAGAGAAAAGCTTCTCCTCAGTGGAACCAGAAGCTGTCGGCACTATTTTTTGGTTGCAGGAGTTGCCCGTTGGAAGCTGTCGGCCGCCGGAATCGAAATCTCATTGCCCGCTTCGGAAGGACATTTTAATTTACATATATAGTTTTTTAGGAAAATATGAAATCAAACTGACCCCATACTTTTCACAGTTTAAATGAAAGTGTTATACCTCAAACCCTGTATCTATCCCAAGGGATAAACACAAGAATTGAGGATGAGGCTCGATCAAATAAACTAAGAAATATATTACATCTATTTGGTCTATGAAATCATTTTATATGTCGACAACTTTCCCTATTTAACATGAAGAATTACACAGGATTTTTATTAAGCTGGGTTTGGACAAGCTTCCTAAAAGGGCAAGCCTCTATAGTTAATTTCATCTTAGACAACCGAAGTCACCTAAGAAAACTCTAAGTCGCCTAAGCAAACTCTCGATAAAAATCAGAAAAAATTATCTTCAAGAAGTTAAAAAAGATAGGACTTTTCAGTGAAATAGGACAAAGAGGTATGAAATGGGCATAGTTCAAATTCAGAACATTTTATTGTAGAGTCTAAAGGAGGAAGAACTAGGGGATGTCATAGATCTGGAGGAGAACCTTGGTGACTTCCCAGTCTATCTTATTGTTTGGCATTATTTTTGAGGAGAAATTATTTAGGTGTTTCATCCTGCTAATTATATTTTTTTGGGCTTACATTCGTGTGAAACGATCAAATAAATGTCCTCAAAGATGTGCGGATTTAGCTCTTGGCAAACAACAACCTCAGAATCCTAAGACAAGTTAGGGCTTATATTGTACACTAGAGCTATACAAAGGCCTAAAGATAAGGTGAGGGTTTATGTTGCATAAGCAAACTACCCCAAAGTCCTATGGCTTGGTTGTTTAATTCTAATGATGGAAATTAGTTTAGTTGATGTAGACATGTTTCGCTGTTGAAGTTGGTCGTGCTGCCCACCATGCTAGCTCCAAGCTCCTTGTCGTGATGAGTTTAAGTTTTCTAGTGTGCCAAGTTATGATGTCAAATTAAATGTACCTATGGTTGTAGTTCTTTAAATGTTTTGGGGCATATTAAAGTTGATTATAGTAACACCGGTTAGGATCCTATGATTCCCTCGTTCTGGTACCACTATTTTCTATTGGATTCACTTAGTCAAAATGAATTTACTAAACTCAACTTAATGAGTTCCGCACTTTCATTTAGACCGTAGGAAACCTCGTTAGCAACCATAGGTTACCTCCTCCGTGAGATTCCCGATCATCCGATAGAGACATCTTAATTTAGTTGCAATTTTTGTTTTGTGATGTTTGTAATTAAATTTAGAGTTGTTTTATATTTTGAATGTTGTGGCGGTGAATTTTATCTTGGTTGACTTTAGTTTTGATTTTGGTTTTGCGGTTATCCTAGTGATACACTTAAAATATATAGTGTCTTTAGACACATTTTTATACGTATTTTTGAGATATTGCTCTTTAATGGATTGTATTTTTGTGTTTTTCTTACAAATATGGGTAAAAGGGGTGAAAAATGCTTAAAGGAGTGAAAAAGGATCAAATTTGGAGAAAAAAGGTGAAAAATGTGTAAAAGAGTTTTGGCGCCTACGCGCCAGATTCGGAGCTTAAGCGTCGGTGCGGAGCTTAATCGTCGGTTAAACAGAGAAGGTCGCGCCTAAGCGCGAAAGGCCCCGCGCTTACGTGCCAGTGGTAGTTATTGGACGAGTAAATTCCGGTTCTACAAATTTTGAAGAGGTTTTTGAGGCACCCGTTAACTTAATAGGTGGCTATAACCTCCATGGATGAAAATTATCATGAAAGGATGCATCTCTTGGGCAAATACATCGAATCAAGACATATTTTGAAGAGAAACCAAGGCGTCTTTTGAAAATTATAAAAAAAAAGAATAGAGGACTTTGAAAAGAGTTCTGAAAAGGTTCAAAAAAGTGTGAGTCCTGAAAGTATTGAAAAGTTTTGAAAGTTCTTATTTAGGGAATTAGTTTGTAGAGATTTTCAGGCACCACTTTTACTTTTATGTTATCCTTTTGTTATTTTATTTTCAGTGATTGTAAAGAGAAGAGAATCAAATAAACTTCAAGAGTTTGGTGGAGGACTTGAGATAAGTTTTTATCTTGTTGTTTTGAGACTACTTTTGATTTTATTTGAGACTTGTTGTTGGTTTTACCATGATTTCTTCATTTAAACTAAAGTGTGGTTTTATTTTCTCCATTAATTCTGAGTAGCTTTCTTTATCTTACTTTTTAAAATGATAAGTAATTAAGTTTTGGACGGAAGTTGTGGAGAGTATTAATCTTTAATGTTGGAAGAAGTTGTGATGATTTAAATCCATGCACTTCATTTACTTCTTGATTTGGCCAATCCAGATGTTAAAATTTATTGTTAGAACATGTAAGAACCAGGCTGGTATTGTCTCAGTCAATAATTGGAATGCGGGCTGATATTGTCTCAATCAATAATTGGAAAAAATCACATGAGGTTGTATGAATGAGAATGTAGTTCATATGATTGAGATCAAATAAAAAAGAAAATATTCATTGAAGGGTGTAGAGTTAGAAGATTTTAAAGTGACAGGTTAAAGCCCCCAACTTGGTTTATTGTTTTAGGTTCTAATATAAGATGTTAGCCCCCAGGTGGAGGTAATCGAGGGAACTCTAGTCCCTATTTTACCGGTCTTCAAGATTATTCAAACTTTAAATTGGCCAATGTTTTTTATAGCATCTCTAGTAAGGGTAAAAAATATTATTGCTCCTATTTGGCACAACACAATTTGCATAATTCCACAACATGATTCCTATACTTATTACTGATTCATAATAAGAAGAAATATATTTTCATATTTAGTGCTTTTCTTCTACATAAACTCTAATTATCTTTTTAAATTGTTATTGCTCTATCAAAATATTGAAAGTACCAAAAATATTTAAATTTTCATTACTGCAAAAATAATCTTTAGTTTAGATAACTTTCTTCTTATTAAAAATAGAAAGTTTGTTGTTCAATAG
>NW_018226926.1:5474-7345 GCF_001263595.1 Phalaenopsis equestris
GTTATCTTATCTTATCTTATCTTATTTTGTTTTATTTATTTTATTTTGTTTTATTATATGTTAGTGTATGCATAGTTCAGGTTCTGAAGGACTAGTGCCCTACAATTCTGAATTAGAAAGAACTATTAGAAAAATTAAAAAAACCAAATAATTATAAAATTTGAAAAATCCAAAAAAACTACAGAAATGGCATACCAAAATAATCAAAATATTGAAATTCATAAAGAGTTTGGACCTTTAAGAGATTATGCCAACCCTACTGTAGATGAACTTCATTGTAGTATTCAAAAACCTACTGTAATGGCTAATTCATTTAAGCTTACACTTGCTATTATCCAAATGGTATCAAATAATCAGTTTGGGGGATCACCAACTGAAGATCCAAATTTACATCTTATCATTTTTAGAATTGTGCGCTACATTTAAATACGATGGTGTATCATATGATGTCATAATACTTAGGTTATTTCCTTTCTCATTGAGGGATAAAGTTAAGATGCTGTTGAATTCATTAGCACCTGGATCTATCAGAACTTGGAGTGATTTAGCACAAAAAATCCTTGCTAAATATTTTCCACCATCAAAAATTGCAAAGCTTAGAAATGATATTACATCTTTTAATCAATTTGAAGGGGAATCTACTTATGAAGCATGGGAAAAATTTAAAGAACTCTTAAGAAAGTGTCCACACCATGACATACCAGATTCGATAATAATTCAAACTTTTTATATTTGTTTAGTTGGATTTCTTAGATCAATTATCGGTGTCACTGCAGGTGGTTCATTGACGTCAAAACCATTTCATGATACTTATGCTTTAATTGAAGAAATGACTACCAATAATTTTCAATGGCCTTCTGAGAGGGTAAATCCTAAAAAAGTAGCCAATATTCATTTAACTAATGCATTTACCATGTTAGCAAATCAAGTTGTTGCAATTTCAAAGTTAAACAAATTTGGAATGAATTTTTCTCAACCACTTTTTATGATTGAAGAGAATTTATTAGGCTAAATGGTAGATTCTCAAGCATCATTAAAAACTTTGAATGCCATAAATAATAAGTAGAATAACCCATATTCAATGGAAGAACTATCACAACTTTAACTGGAATAACAATTCAGGTGGTAATAATCAGCAATGGGGGAACAACCAAGGAAACCAATTGAGAAACCGGAACAACTAAGAGAATAATAATTATATATCTACTTATCCTCCAAATATTAACAGTAATACACAATTTAAAGAGAAGAAGTTGTCTATAGAAGAAGTGGCGTTACAAATGGGTAATTAATTACAAAGTCAAAGAGTTACAATTAGAAATATTGAGAATCAACTTCAAGTTCATTGAGTAATAGATCTCAAGGAACACTTCCTAGTAATACTGAGTCAAATCCAAAGGAAAAGAATAAAGAGCAAGTTAAAGTCGTACAACTTAGAAGTGGAAGAGAGTTGGAAGGTAGGATTCAAAAAGAGATTGAAGTAGAGAGAGAAGAAATTGAAGAATCAAAAGAGGAAGAACAAGTAAAAACCATTCAACTTAGAAGCGGAAGAGAGTTGGAAGGTCGGGTTCAAAAAGAAATTGAAGTAAAGAGAGAAGAAATTAAAGAATCAAAAGATGACGCTCCAAATAATTCTGACATACCTATTTCTCCACTAAAAATTAATTTGAAAAAACCACCACCTCCATTTCCTTAGAAACTTCTTCAGTGAAGTTGGATAAACAATTTTCAAAATTTTTGGAAATATTTAAGAAGCTTACAATTAATATTCCATTTACTGAAGCCTTAGAACAAATGCCAAGCTATGTAAATTTTATGAAAGATATTCTCAACAAAAAAAGGAAGTTTGAAGATAATGAGACTGTTGCAAT
>NW_018226926.1:8071-8796 GCF_001263595.1 Phalaenopsis equestris
AAGAAGAGGAATTAAATCAATGTGAAGATCTTTTTAAGGAAAATTTAAACTATGTTCTAGAAAGTTTTGAAGTTTTGGACACGATAGACAAAGATAAATCATTTTGTCCATCTATTGAAAAACCTCCAAAACTCGAGTTGAAGTTACTTCCTGATCATTTAAAATATACTTTTTAGAAGATTTCTCTACTTTACGAGTTATAATTTCCTCAAAATTAATGATGGAAGAAGAAGAAAGATTGATGAAAATTCTGAAAAATTTTAAGAAAGCCTTTGGATAGAAAATTGCTGATATTAAAGGAATCAGTCTTTCAATTTGTTTGCATAAAATTCATATGGAAGAGAACTACAAACCCAGGGTTGATCCGCAAAGGAGATTGAATCCTGTTATGAAAAAAGTTGTAAAGAAAGAAATTTTAAAGTGGTTAGATGCTGGCATTATCTATCCTATTTCAGATAGTGCATGGGTTAGTCCAACTCATTGCGTTCCTAAGAAAGGGTAACCAACATCGACCAAGTAATACTTGCCTAATAAATCGAACAATTAGTATGGAAATTCAAGTTGTTTTTGGGATCCCATGTAATAATTGCCTAATAAATTGAACAATTCATATGACTTCGATCCCAAGCATACCTGCACGTGGATGTGGAAAGTTGCTACTAGGATCCCGTGTTCCTGATTTAAAAACTCGACTGTCATGTCCGCTGCCCTCCCAGCCAGCCATA
>NW_018226927.1:0-240 GCF_001263595.1 Phalaenopsis equestris
AAAAAGTGAAATACACCCTTTCAGCATAAAGAAGGTGGCGTATATTTAAAATTGAACTTTAGGTGTAAGACATGTAAATACATAAGAATTGAGTGTTATGTATGTAAATCTTCCTTCTTGAATTTACCCAGCATTTTTGTCGGTGTCTCAGCTTTTTCTGTGTTGAAGTATGTACAAAATACAAAGAAGGAAAATTTATATGCACACCATGCGATTTCTATATATATATATATATATATA
>NW_018226928.1:0-1652 GCF_001263595.1 Phalaenopsis equestris
AATAAAATCTATTTTCCTTTAATCTAAATTCCAAATCCAATGCCAAGATAAAATTCAAATCAGATCTCAAATTCGATTCCAATCTAAAGAATTTGAATTCAAGCTTAAACTCAAATTAAAACCCTAAAATTTGATATCAAATTATCATTTTCAGCCTCAAACTATCAGGGCCAGACCATATAATTTCAAGATCTTAAAACTCAAATAAAAATTTAAAGTACAAACGATGTTTAAATAAACCATAATATACTCTAACCAAATTTATAAAAAATAATCAATTCTAATTTAATTAATTTTAAATAAACATAAACTTCAACTAACTTTAACTTAAATCAACTCTACAAAACTTTAAATGGAATTTTAAAAATTAAATGAACTTCAATAAATCTTAACAGACTCTATCAATCTTAAAAATAATTTGAACAAACTATAACAATCTTGAATAGTTTTTAAAAAACCTTAACAAACTTAAATTATATTTGACAATCCTTAAAAAAATTAAATAAATAATAAAAATTTAAAAAATATAATAAAATTAAATTTAACAAACTTTAATTCATCTTAGCCAACCTTAACAAGTATTATTTAATATTAAATCATTAAACAAACTCAAAAAACTTTTAATAATGCATTTTGACCTCACTTCTATGAGGACTCACCCCACACTTTGCTCATGAATTTAGATCAAGGCTATGATTTTTAGGACCCATCAGGGCAAGTCCAAGCCCTCTAACCATATGGTTCGGGTGGTTTAGGGTTTTGACCAAGGAACTCAAATTGAACTCCATAGGCAAGGCACGCCTTGGATCACCCAAGTCAACCTAGAACCCTAGGTACCTCCCCATAAGCCCTAGGGACCACCATGACTGCCAAATTTATATTTGGGCTTGATCCACCCAAATTGATAACTAGATTCACCAATGTTCTCCCTAACTCAACTAAACCCTAAAAAGTAGACCTAAACCCTAAGATGCCCTTTTGAACTCAAAGTTTGATGACACCTTGGGAAGGTCAAAATTAGTTAGCTCTACCCCAATTTTGACCAAATTTGAACCAAATGACTACACCAAAGGTCTCCCTAATCACAATAAGTCCTAAAAATTAGAGCTAAAACCTAATGTGTCTCCACTAACCTCAAATTTCAGTTACACCCTTGGATGGTCAAAACATATTGGCTTAGTTGTAATTTGGACAAAATTGACCAATTGACCATCTTACTCTCCAATTGGACCTCACAACAAAAGCTCATAAAAAATATCATATGATGAACCCTCAGACCATGTGGTCAACCCTATAGCCATGTGGTCAACTGATACACCTAAAATATCAAATATTTTTATACTTATTTTTTTAGATATTGCGCTTTAACGAAAGGTATTTGTGTGTTTTTATTTTATCTACAATCAAATGGATAAAAAATGCTAAAATGGGTGAAAAAAGAGTAAAATTTGGAGCAAAAATGAAGAAATGTACAAAAATGAACTGGGGTACGCGGGGTGCGTGTCAACATTATTTTAGTTAAGGAGTTGCCATTGGAAGCTCTCGGTCACCGGAATCAAAATCCCGTCGCCGTACGTGTCAGCATTATTTTTGTTAAGGAGTTGCCATTGGAAGCTCTCGGTCACCGAAATCAAAATCCCGTCGCCCGCTTT
>NW_018226929.1:0-323 GCF_001263595.1 Phalaenopsis equestris
CTAAATTAAACTCTCTACACACTACTAAAACTCTTAGACGCAGTTTGAACCTTCAAACTCCTCGAACTCCCCTTCTATTTTCGGCCAAAATCTTCTTTTAAAGTTGTAGAAAAGTTTTTCCAAGAGTTGCCTAAGCATCCCTTCAAAAAGCATCCACATTCAATGCACCTTTTAAATTAACTGCCGATCTCGCCATCGGCGGCCTCGAGAGCTCCGTCGGTGGGCTTTCTAAATTATTTGATCTGGAGTCTCAGGAAAATCTCGTCGTCGGCACCGTTGAGCTCGCCCTTGGCGTCCTAGTTCAATTCTTCATATTTTGGTCC
>NW_018226930.1:0-904 GCF_001263595.1 Phalaenopsis equestris
AAATAATTTTAATAATTTGAAAAGGGTGGGGACATTATAAGAAGATTTGTGGGATACTAAATCCATCCATATACTAAATCAGGCCAATTCCAAAAATCTAGGAGTTTAGAGCTAAATAAAGATAAACTGAGACTTCAGATCATGTAGTCTTAAAAATAGTCTATATTTAGCATGGAACGAGTTATGCTCAAACATTGCTACCGTACAACTTCTTTTAGAAACAATAAAATATATATTTAGTACGAAGATTTGCCTAAAAATCACTGAAATTCTATATATTTATATGTCTAACACCCGAACTTTGATTTTTTTTATATGCACGTGTTATGTGTGGATGAGAGCATATATTTCACTTTTTAAATCTATAAATTTGTTGTATTTTTAAAATCATATAAGAAAGTTTATGTGGTATTAAAATGTAAAAAATAAAATTTAGGTGTTGGATTTAAAAATACATAGAAATTGAGTGGTAAGAATGTAAATTTAGGTGTAGGATATGATCAAGATGAGATCTTTCATAGAAATGAAAGAAAAACCTCTGTCATCCCTTTAGCTACATTTGTTGTTGTCACTGGCGGTATAGCCGAGGTTTCACCATCAGTGAAGAAGGGTCATGTATCACAACAAAAGATGTAATTTTGTCAAACTATATGATAAAGCACGACGAAAATAAATTTAATATTTTCAAAAGATCATTGTGTAGATTCTGTCAAGAGTGGTAATATTTGTATGAGGTGGCTGCTACGACAAAGATTTGTGTCAGTTTCCTTTTTTTTTGTACAGCTCCACAGCAGATATATTGTACTTGCTAGTGGAAAAATAATAATTTTGCCCTTGTATTGTTGTATTTTTTATAATATAATCAGCCCGTGTTGAATAACTCATACATAAAAACAGAAATTAC
>NW_018226931.1:0-944 GCF_001263595.1 Phalaenopsis equestris
ATAATCACCTTCATGTCCTCTTTTAGTATCGGAGGGGGTGAAGACAATGGTGTATAATTTTTGATAGCACGCCTCAACTTTTATACATGCAAGATTTGATGCAATGAAGATGGTGGTGGTAACCTCAAACGGTAGTCCACTACCCCCAATAAGTTTCGTAATCTTATAGGGGCCAAAATAGCGTGGAGAAAGTTTCACGCTCCTCCAAGTCATTGTCTTTTGTCAGTAGGGTTTCAGCTTCAAATAAATCCTTATGTTCACCTACCTTTCTCTTCATGATCTTCTGAGTCCTCAGTAGATGTCTCTTGAGCTCCATTAATATCTTGTCTCTCTTTTCAAATACTGGTCTATATTTGATATCGGTGTAATGCTATACCCATATTGTATTAAGTGAGGTGGATCCCCGCCCATACAGAATCCTTGTAGGAGTGGTCTATGTCGCAGTATGGTATGCAGTAGCATTCCAATACTCAACCCAAGCAATCCACTTGGCCCAATGCTTTGGCTTATCTAATACAAAACACCACAGGTATGTCTCCACACTTCTGTTTACCATTTCCGTCTAGTCATATGTCTGAGGATGATATGTAGTGTTATTCTTTATGATTTTCCATTGTAACCTGAATAATTCCTTCCAGAAGTGGCTGAGGAACATGTCCCTTTCTGATACAATAGATTTCTTAAAATCATGTAAATAAACCACTTCGCGGATGAACATCGCAGTGACGGAGACGACAATGTAAGGTTGTCGTAATGGAAAAGTGTGCATACTTGTTCAGACAATCCACTTCCACCAATATCACTGTAACCCCTTCTTATCGTGACAATTTCTCTATAAAATCTATTGTCACTTGCTCCCAAACCTTCTCAGGTAATGCTACCCCTGCCTGGTCAGGCCTAGCAACCCATTTAACTCTTTCAAGCTTTTCTTTAGCCTCGATTTT
>NW_018226932.1:0-5372 GCF_001263595.1 Phalaenopsis equestris
TTTGGTTTAGAGCTATGGTAGAAGCTCTATGGAAGTGGGATTTTATTGAGCTTTGACTTCTTTCACTATTTTTAATTTGTGGGTAGAGTTAATTTGAGTTTGGGTGGACTGTGGAGGTGTATTGGGTTCTGTCCTGGTTTCCGGCAAGGTCCCAAGCTCAAAATTGAGCTCCGACAAAGGGAATTGGTGAGGCAAAATGGTTAGAATGCATTGAAGAGATCTTAGGGAAGCTCTGTGTGAAGCTTGGAGAGGTCTCACTAAGGAAATTTCAGCACTTAGTTTAACGGCCATGGAGGTGGCCTTTCATAAAAATGGGGTTATTGTGGTTGTCATGGCCCATTAGGAGGTGTAATGTGGTGCTTAGGTGGAGGGCAGAGGAGCTCCATAGTTTGATTTGGATGAGTTGGCCTCTAAGTTTGTTTTTATAGTAAACTTGGAGAATTTACTAAGCTCAAAGGTCTCAGTTTTGAGCTTCTCCAGCCACTAGGCTGGCGGGCTGGGCTGGGGGGGGGAAACATCTAAATGACTTGATTTTTAATCTCCATTGTGGTCAAAGTTCAGAGAAATCTCAATAAAATTATCAATATACTTGGAGCTCATTTGATAACTCAATTTGATTTTCTAAGTTAAATGACATTTTTGACATTAAAATGATTTTTAATAATTAAAATATAACTCAAAAAATTATAAAAAAAATTTTTGGGAGCTCTTTGTGATCAGGAAAATTTTCTAAAAATAAAATTGTAATTAAAATAAAATTTTCATTTTTTAAGCCTAATTTGAATATTTAAATAAACAAAAAGTAATAAAAATCAAAAAGTTAATAAAATTCATAAAAATGTTCTAAATTGATTCTTAAGCACTTAGGAATAATTGGAACATTTTTCCTAATTTTCTAAGTGAAGATATTGAATTTTAAACCACAATATAATTTTTAAAGTCTAAAAATGAATTTTTCTTAATCTTTCACATAAAAAATTCTAATAATTTAAAAAAAAATACAAAAAATGTAAAATTTGTTTTTCTGGGTTCCTTGATCTTGTAGAGATTTAATAAAAATGTAAAACTTAATTGTCCACATTTAAATTATTTTATAATTAATTAGTAGTCCAGAACGTAAAATAATTTTAATAATTCAAAAAAACTAAGAAAATCATGAAATTTGGCCCAATTGTTTCTCTGGTTTAGTCTACCTCCTGTAAAAATTTCAATGGATTAGGCTTTGCCTTGGTCAAGTTGTTAAATTTTCCTTAAAAAATCTCATACTTGCATATAAATAAATAGATAAATTAAATTAAAATTTGAAAAATCACATTTTGTGCTCTTATGTTTTAATTGACCCATGAGTAAAGTGGGATGAAAATTCTAAAGTCATTTGATTTAAATTTGATGAATTATGAAGTGATAGAGCCTAAGGGGCAAAAGTGTAATTTTAGAAATTTATCCTTAATTAATATTTAGGCTTAATTCAAGAAAGGGAAATGGGCAACATTTGACCATAATTAACATATTTGGATGATTGAAACACAACAGATTAAATTGGTAGAAACCAATCTCACTTTTTCCAATTAAAGGATAACTTTGAAATTTTCTAGAAGATTAAAATTTGGAAGTTTTCCAAATTGAATGATCCTAGACTTAGGGGCATAGTTTTGGGTGTTAATAACTCATTAATTTAATAACCCTATTTGGTGTTCAAGTGACATTCAAATGTTTTGATGATGAATTATTATCACTTAAAATTTAATATCTTTCAAAATGACTAAGACATCCACCAGGATCTTAAGGGCTTAGTAGTGACCTAAGCTAAATCAAATTTGATTAAATGAGGATTAGAAAAGTGAATGTAACTAGAAATTGAACACTACAAGCCCAAGTTGAAACAAAAATTGGCCAAGTGTCTTAATAACACTAACTTGCCCCATTAAGGATCTTCACCTACATAATTCTCCAATTGAAAGATAAATAATAATCACCCTACTCTTATGGATAATTGAAACATCACTGTTCATTGAACACTAGAAATATTTACAGGATGAATTATTAAGAAACATAATAAGTTTAAATGAGCTCGAGAGTTTTCACCAGGCGGTGAGGGGAAAGCATGAACCTGCATTTTTCTCCTTACATGTTGGATACCTCAGAGGTCCACTAAACTTGATATGTTTAGCTTAATGAAATCATCCTTAGTAAAATTAATAGGTGCTCACTAAGATATGATTTAGAATTTTGGTAGATCATCACATCCTTATATTGCCACTTTACATAAAATGCCCTTACATGCATTTTATGTTTCAGGTGATGGAACGAGAAAACTCGTGAGGTACGCTTTTACATTTTACAGTGCTCTCTTTTTGTATACTTTCCACACTATACTTTCATGCTTACAAAACTTACATGTTAAACAACGATGTCACCCTGCATGAAAACCAAAACTGTTAGTATAGCAGCAGAACCAAAACCAAAACTAAAATCAACAAAGATAAAAATCACCTCCACAACATTCAAAATATAAGACAACTCAAAATTTAATCACAAACATCACAAAAACCACAATTGCAACTAAATTAAGTTGTCTCTATTGGATGATTAGGAATCCCTCGGAGGAGCTAACCTATGGTTGCTAACGAGACCTCCCACGATCTAAATGAAAGTATGGAACTCATTAAGTTGAGTTTATTAAATTCATTTGGACTAAGAGAATCCAATAGAAAATATTTTTACCGGAAGGAGGGAACTGTAGGATCCTAACCAGTGTCGCTGTAATCAACTATAACCCCCCATAATATTTAAATAACCTTAGGAAACTCTTGATTTGATGTCATTACTTGAAACATTAGAAAACTTGACCTCTGAACATGATACTTCTCTCAATCTCCTCAATTTTCCACTTCTAAAATTAAACCTGTTACTTATTTGAGGATTTTGGAGCTAATACCTAAAGTAGCAATCTACAACAGCAATCTACAACAGCAAGAGGATCTACAACAACATATCTTTCTTTAGAACTTAAAATAACAATCCATAGGACTTCGAGGTTGTTTGCTTATGCAACATAAATCCTCAACTCATCTTTAGGCCTTTGCACAATTATATTGTGTAACTTAAGTCCTAACTCGTTCTAGGATTCCAAGGTTATCGTCTGTTACGACATAAATCCTCCCATCCTTTAGGCTTTTTGCATGACTACGTCATGCAAATATAATCCCTAACTTAATCATAATTGGCAAGATGAAACATTCAATGATTTTTTTCTCAAAATTGAAGCCAAATCATAGGATAGCTTGGAAAGTCACTGAGGTTCTCCTCAAGATCCATGACATCCCCAAGTCCTTCTTCCCTTGGATTCCATAATAAATGTTCTAAATTTAAGTCATTCCCGTTTCACAACTATTTGTCTGATCTCTTTGAAAAGTTCTACTCTCTGAACTTCTTGGAGACAACATTCTTGATTTTTATCAACAATTTTATTAGGTGACTGCAGTTATCTACGATGTAATTAACTATAGGGGGTTGCCCTTATAGGAAGCTTTTTTGAACTCAGCTTAATATAAACCCTAGTTAATTCTTCAAATTAAATAGGGGAACTTGTCGACATATAATAAAACGGTTATGCAGACCAAACGGATACCATATATTTCTTAGTTTATTTGATCAAGTCTCACCCTCAAGTCTTGTGTTTATCTTTTGGGATATATACAGAGCTTGAGGTATAGTGCTCTTTCATCCAAACTTTGAAAGATATGGGATCGGTTTGATTTTATATTTTTCTAAACTATATATATATATATAAATATATATATTAAATGCCCTTTCGAAGCGGGCATTGGGATTTCTTTTTCGGCAATCGACAACATCCATAGAACTCTTAAAATTATGTCGACATCTTCTGGTGACTCCGCTTAGATAGGTTTCTCTCTCCATCTAAATCAGGGAATCTTATCTTCACATTTTGGTAATGTGTCCATGTCCCTTATGGACCAAGTTTCCCTTCTTTCGCTGGCATGCTTCACCCATTTTATTTTCGGGTAAGTACGGTCAACTCTTTCGGACATTAGGACCGTATGCTCAATCACATTTAATCAGGAGGTTCAACATTTCATTAAGACTTTCATCTTTGTGTGGGGTTGAAACCCCAATATGTGTGTTGGTGGACTCTTTCCGTCTGGGCATTGTGCGTTGTGAAGTCTGTCTTGCACTGGGTCCTAAAATTCACCTTCTCTTCCGAGTTTCATTTGGTACTTTGCAAATTAAATTTAATAGTATCGTGTCGGGTTTGGGCTTTAGCCTTTTTAATTAAATAAATCCTTCTAATATCAAATTATTTTCAATAAATTTTTAAAATCTTCACAAACTGAAAATTAAATAAGGACTGCCTAGTCTACAGATCGACCTTTCTTAATTTTTAGTGTTTGCACTAGAGTTACGAGGTGTTGGCCAAGTAACTGACACCAGAACTTTCTTTTTTAAGCTTCTACAATGGCATTCCCGACGCTCACATTCTCCTATAACTGACAAACTAGCTGCAATGCTCACAATGCCGCTCCCAACATTAAGTTTGGAACTAGATTCAACTAACTAAAAATTTTACTCGGAAAAGCTCCATTTGTTATAATGAAGGTTGCAACTCAAAAAATACAAGAGCCCACCATTTAATTTAACTTGAACTATCCTCAGGATTTCCCTTCCTGCAAGAAGGTGAAGACTTTTGCTGCCCTAGTACCTGCTATGTCTGTTGCCCCCTTTTACACCAAAGGAAATGAGGCCTTGATCAAGGAAGATACAACTGAAGAATTTGTTGTCCTTCCATCGGCATTTGAAATTGGATCGAGTTCAAAGTCTGCTTCGTTAACTCGATCTCAAGGAAGAAACCACAGCTGAAGGGCTCGAAAGGTCGCTAAGGTAGAAATTCCAGAGAAGATAGATGTTGATGAATTTCCTCACGAGGAGGAACTTGGATTACTTCAAGCCTCTCCGCTTCTGTGAGGGAGTAGGTTTCACCTGTTAATGAACACCAATGGATATGAAAGTATTCAGAAGATCAATGCTACCTTACCATTATTTCATGGTCATAGTGAGGAGAGGGAGAAGCCAACTCCTATCACTAAAGTCTATATAGTGTTCCAAAGGTTGGCCACTAAAGAAGGATGTATAATGGTTGAACTACTTAAACGAGTGGGATGTGCGTTGTCCCCTTGAATGAAGGAAGAAATCTTGATGGATATCAGATCTACCCAACAGTCTCAAAAATCAATTGAAGTATTGTCAGCCCTATTTTTGCCAAATTTTGTTTGGGGAGTTGAATTGATACTCCCGTTACTACCACAAATTTTGCTGCCACTGCTGCTCCAGGGTCTACAGAACGACAACCA
>NW_018226933.1:0-559 GCF_001263595.1 Phalaenopsis equestris
TTTGCACTCTCCGTCTCTCCCCCATCCATTCTTTTTGTTATTTATATCTCTCCCCCTCTTTCTCTCCCTCCCTCTCTCCTCTAACTCTCTAAGTCTCATTCTTGTCCTTTTCCTCTCTCTCTCTTTCCCCTTGCTCTTCTTCTCTCTCTCTCCCTCCTCTGCTTTTCTCTTTCTATCTTTTTATGTTTCTCTTTCCTCTATCTCCTTCACTCCCTTTTTATTTCTCTCACTCTTGCTCCTCTATCTCTCTCTCATCTACATCTAGCTATATTTTTCTCACTATCCCTCTCAATCTTACTCCAATCTTTCTCAAATTATCTCTCAATATCTATCACTCTATTACTCCACAACTCTATATATCTCTCTATCTCCCTCTCTTTCTCTCCCCTCCCTCTCCCTCTCACTCCCTCTCCCTCTCTCTCACTCTCTCTCTTCTCTCTCTATCCCTCTATCTCCTTGATCTCTCTCCGTTCCTTTCTCCCTCTTATTCTTTCTAGCTTTTTCTATATATCTCTCGTGCTCTTTGTCCCTCTATTTCTCTATCTCATTTTAATTCTCA
>NW_018226934.1:0-3624 GCF_001263595.1 Phalaenopsis equestris
AAACTTATTTTTAGGATGCCCCATTTTTATATAGATAAGGAAAGAATTTGATTATTCAAAGATGTGTACCTTTAAATGAAACATAAAATTATCCAAAATGTCTTAATTTTGATTTTGGGGGACATTTGGTGTTGATAAAACAACATACAAAATTCTACAATCTAGATTCTATTAGCCTACTATCTTTAGAGATTTTAATGCTTATATGAAAACTTATTATAGATGTCAACGAGTAGACAATATTTCTAGAAGAAATGAGATGCCCCTCAATTATATGCTAGAAGTTGAAATATTTTATGTTTGGGGATTAGATTTCATGGGAACATTTGTACCATCTTTCGAAAATTTACATATACTGTTAGTAGTGGACTATGTATCTAAATGGATAGAAGTTGTTGCTTTACCTCAATGTGATGCTCAAAGTGTTGCAAAATTTTTGAAAACGAACATATTTTGTAGATTTGGGATGCTGAGAGTTATCATAACTGATGAGGAAAGTCATTTCAGAAATGCCATAATAGAGAAATTATTAATGAAATATCATATAAACCATAGAATTTCTACTGCTTATCATCCTCAGACAAGTGGTTTGGCTGAATTATCCAATCGGGAAATTAAAAGAATTACGGAAAAATCTATGAATCCACAAAAATGGTTTGGCCAATCAAACTTGAAAATGCTTTGGGGGCTTATAGTACTCCATACAGAACTCCTATAGGAATATCCCTATATATGTTAATATTTGGGAAAGCTTGTCACTTACCAGTTGAACTTGAGCATAAAGCATATTGGGTGATTAAAGAGTTCAATTATAATTTGAAAGATGCTGGTGTGAAAATATTATTGCAATTAAATGAGCTTGAAGGGATAAGGAATGAATCTTATGAGAGTGCTAAGATTTACAAAGAGAAGCTGAAAATGTAGCATGATCGAAGGATTCTTACAAAATTAAAACTAGTGTGGCTTTACTTGAGACAAAGGTAAATGAAGTTAATGCGCACCTAGAGCATATTGGATGGCAATTAAAAATTCAAATTAGCCATACTAGTTATATAGAAGAAGTGGAAAGGCAATGTATCTTAAGCAGAAATGGTTTGAAGAAGATTATATCAGAGCTCATCACCACCATCCGTTTTATCAACTCTATATTCTGAATGCCCAATGAGAGACTAATGAAAGATAAGAATTTGTCCTAACAAATGAAGAGTGGAATTAAGTGTGTTAGATTTTGTTTGTTATGAGTCATTGTTTTTATGTGTTAGTGTTAAATCTTATTTATGTATCTTATGTGTTTAATTGTGTGAGTTTGTTAAGTGTTTGTATTTAGGAAAATTTTCTCATCCGAAACTATTTGGAATAAGAATTAAGTGTTACAAGTACATGTACTAGTTTGTAAATGAATATATGTGTTTGTTTGTGTAAAAAATTGTGTTATTTTAGCCTCGACTCGAATCAGTTATATTGGAGAATTTTGAAAAAGAGAAGAGTTAAGGGAGAGGAAAATAGTCATTTAAGTGTTATTACTTAGGCTAATAGTGTATTTTACTTAAGTTCAAAAATATCAAAAATCATGCACTGGAGCCTAAGCGCCACATTCTCGCGCTTAAGCGCGATGTAACCTAAGAGACAGGTGCCTAAGCGCCACTTATCCATGCTTAAGCATTGGTTCACGAAAATCGGTTCGCGAATGGTTAAAAGTAAAAAATAACCCAAAAAATTGCCATTTTTACTCCCAATGTCATCTTCTTCCTCTCGAATTCATGATTTTGAAGTCTAGGGCAAACTTTTTCATGGAGATTTCTTGGTGGATTTGAGCCAAATTTGCTAGATTCAGATTTCTTAAGGTAAGAGCTTCACTTCTATGTAAAAATTTTGAATTTTCACCATGTATTTTGAGTACATTTGGAAAAACCCAAAAATCACTATTCATGGTGGGTGAAAAATGAGGAAAATTTTGTGGAGATTGCATAGGAAGTGCAGTTTAAGCTTTTGGAAGTTTAGTTTAGTGGTTTAGACTTGATTTTTGAATTTAATGTTGGACTTTATCAAATTTGTAGAATGACACCAAGAATGAAGAGGAGAAAAGGCAAAGCCCCTTTTGATTCAAGTAAATCTGTTAGTTCAAAAGCTGAAGATCGATATAGTGATGCATTGCAATTACGCAAACTGATTCAGGGGCGATGTTTTAGAAATCTGAGTGGAGACGTGGAAGATTTAATTATTCGCCAGCAGTGGGAACAATTCTGTTGTTTTTCTACTGTGGCTGTTATTTCTATAGTTCAGGAGTTCTATGCAAACCTCCCCTAGGTAGAAGATGATTAAGTCATGGTTAGAGGTAAATTGTACCTTTCTCACCGGAGGTAATCCTTATGTTCTATCATTCACCACCTGATACTTTGTGTTTTTATGCAAACTATAGTCCGACTGAGACGTAACTGGATGAGATTATTTCATATTTAACAGTTGGAAGGGGACTCTGGAAAATCACAAATGAGAGGAGAGTCAACTTTTCCACTTCAAAGTTAAGTGCACCATCAAAGGCGTGGTATTACTTTATTTCAGCTCGTGTATTGCCGACAAATCATCTCAGTGAAGTTACGAGGAAGAGAGCAACGTTGAATTATTGTATTCATGAAGGCAAGCTCTTCAATATTAGAGCTTTGATTTGTCAGACTATCATTAGTTCTACCACTGTGGCTACCACTGCAGGTTCGGGATTTGCTTCCTTGATCTTTTCTTTGTGTGAGCAGGCTGGAGTGAGATATGATAACTGGAAAGAAGTATTATTACCTCTAAATCCAATTACAAGTGTGAATCTGAGCACTCTATTTTTGGTTGGAGAGGAGGATTATCAAAAAGTTATGGAATGTCGACATCTGCTGAATCCACCTCACAACTTTTACAAGCTGCTTCTACATCTAGACCATCTACCCCGCGAGCATCTACTTCTAGATATGAGTCCACTGAAGCTCAAGATCAATTATTGCATAGAATGATGGACAATATTAATTATGTCGCAGATAAGGTACAAAATTTAGAAAACTTTGTAGATCATATTGATGGGTATGCTAGAAGGCATAGTGATTATGAGAAGAAATTTCACTCATCTTTGGAAAGCCCCATTGGAAGTAACCAAGGAGTGGAATTTCCTTCATATCCCAGATGCCCTGATTAGCCCTGATTATGAGCCTACAAATGTCTAGAACAGTGGAGATTCTGATGATGTGAAAGAGGACTGAGTTATTTTTATATTTGTAATATGTGATGGAATATGTGGTTTGGACTTGATACATTTGAGTTTATGTTCTTGTTTGGACTATGTGATGTGTTGAACTATTTATTTAATTATTATAGTAATGTTTTTGTTTTGTTAGTATTTTGTTTTAAATTTTAAGGTAGTAATTGTATCTATGTTGACTTATGTGTTTTTGTTAGTTAAGATTGAACTTGTTTCTATGTCTTTTGAAAAGTTAAAAATCTTACTAGCTTTAGTTTGAAACTTTAATTTAAGAAAACTACGACCCTGTTATTTTTTTTATCTTGTTAGTGTGTTTGCTTTTATATTTAGACTGTGAAATCAAAGTTAGTTTGTTTGTTTGTTTTTTATGTTTATACCCACTACTT
>NW_018226935.1:0-368 GCF_001263595.1 Phalaenopsis equestris
AGGAATGCACACATCGTCATTGCCTGGTTTGCTTTACTTTTAGTGGAATCTTCTTCAAGTTCAAAGCCTCAACTGATGGCCAACCCATTATCAAGAAGGAAGCAACTTTAATTGTAGATTCTTGGCTGGTAGGACTGAGTTTGTGCTGCTAATTTTCTCCTTTTGAAGGTAAAGTCCCATTGTGGAATGGGCAATGTGTCAACTAATTCACTTATCATCCATTATCTTTTGGTTGTTGTCCAAGTTTATTTCGTCTCCAAACTCAGCATTGTTATGAGTTAAATTTGGACGAGAGACTTCTTGATTGAAAAGAGGATTATGGAGGGACAACATCTCAATTTGACAGAATGACGGATGCTGAAGTCAAC
>NW_018226936.1:0-1519 GCF_001263595.1 Phalaenopsis equestris
TAGACCTCAACCAAAAGTGAGGTCAACATGCATCTTTGAAATGTTGTAGGTGCACTGCATATTCTAAAAGATATTCTACGAAAAGCAAATATTCCATATAAGCTTGTAAATGTTGTTTTCTCTTGATCCTCTGGAGCAATTGGAATTTGATGATAACTGGTATATCCATCAAAGCAATAATATTATTCTCTGTCAATCTATCCAACATTTGGTCTAGAAAGGGTAAAGGAAAGTGATGTTTTCTGGTGGCCATATTTAATTTTCTATAGTCAATACAAATTCGCCAACCAGTAACTTTTCTTATTGGTATTAGTTCATTTTTCTCATTTTCTTCAATAGTCACTCCTTTCTTCAGGACAGAGTGAATTGGGCTTACCCAAGAACTATTTGAAATAAGATATATAATTCCAACATCTAACCATTTTAAAATCTCTTTTTTAACAACTTCTTTCATTATTGGGTTTATTCTTCTCTAAAATCCTGAGGATCAGTTTTAGGTTCATATTATTCATCTAATAAAATTTTGTGCATATAAATTGAAGGACTAATTACTTTAATATCTGCTAAAGTCCATCCAAAATCCTTTTTATACTTGTTCAACATTTCTATCAACTTTTATTCTTGAATTTTAGTTTACTCAGAAGATAAAATAACAGGCAATGTAGATGACTCTCCTAAAAATACATACTTTAAATGGGCAGTTAATATCTTTAATTCAAGTTCAGGTGGTTTAATACTTGAAGGAATACAATATTTACTATCGCTTTCCAACAAGTTTAACATTTCAAAATTGCCCTGAATATAATCCAAATCTTCTCCTTTTATTTCATCTTCATTCTAAAAAATTTCTCCTTGCTTTAATTTATCTTCACACTCATTCTTAAACTGTTCATTACTCAACTACTTCCATCCTGAAACATTCATTATCTTATTCTATTGCAGTATATTTCATGGCTTTTGCTATATTAAATTTTACTTCTTGACAATTAACTTTCATTATTAATTCACCTTTTTGTACATCTATTACAGCTCTTCCTGTTTCAGGAAATGGTCTCCCTATAATAATAGGAATCTCTTTATCTTCTTCCATATCCAATACTATAAACTCTACAAGGAAAAAAATTTATCCACTTTTACTAGTACATCCTCTATAACTCCTTTTGGATAAGTTAATAATCGATCAACTAGCTGAAGAGCTACAGTAGTAAGGGAAATTTCTCCTAAATCTAAACATTTAAAGATCGATAAGGGCATAAGATTGATACTCACAGTGCGTTCTAATTTTGAATCATAGGGTATAAGATTTTCAGTTCCAAATTTATGCATAAAATTTGAAATTAGTACACAGTAAAACAAGTAACTAAACATGAAAATAAGTTGCAATTCAAGTAAAAAAATTTTAATTGTCCTAATTTATCCGTTACTCTAATTGTGATTTTTATTTACTCACTCCCCGGCAAGGGCGCCAAAAACTTGACCGCAACTATATATATGCTTAAAAATATAAGTAATTAATACT
>NW_018226937.1:0-238 GCF_001263595.1 Phalaenopsis equestris
AGTTTGGGTCAAACGTGGACTAGCCATGGGCTAAGTTCAAATTAATTATTGTATTTGATATAAAACATCATGATGAACAATTTTCATGAAGGATAAAAGTTGTTTTGAAGTTGATTCGGTAATCAATTTGGATGGATTTTGATGGGTTTGGATTTAGACCTAAATTAAGCATGTAGGGCTAAACTTGGGTCAAACTTGGGCTAGCTTTAGGCTAAGCTCAAATTAATTATTTTGTTTG
>NW_018226937.1:2235-5302 GCF_001263595.1 Phalaenopsis equestris
GATCTACTACAAAGATTTATAATCAATTAAAAGTACCAATGAAGAAAATAGAATATAAATTATTAATATTTCGAGCTCGTTTATATTTCGAGCTCAAAAAGTGTGTTTGTGTTCGACTTGTTTTCTAAGCGAGCCAAACACGAGCCGTTCACGAACACAGAGTCGTTTTGACAACCCTAATCACGTAGTCATAATATGTTAAGGATTGGGGCAAGATTTAAAAATTATTGCTTATATTAAAACATCTTTTGAATCTAATTTAATAATTTTAATTCTATTTTCTTAATTAACACTTTAATTGATTATAAATCTTTGTAGTTTTGTTTTTTAAAAGCACTACTCATCAAAATATATATAATTAGTAGTATTTCGAGCCCAAACGAGCTGAACACAAAAGAACAAATATTTATTTATGTTGTTCGTCTTCAGCTCGTTAACTTAGCGAACGAGTCGAACACGAGCTTTTTAACGAGCTGCATACAAGCTGTTCGTGAACAAAGAGACATTTTGACAGCCTAGGGGGTTATTTCGCCAATGAATTTTGAACAAAATTTTAGAAAAGTTTGAAAAAAATTTCGAGCCCAAACGAGCTGAACATAAAAGAACAAATATTTATTTATGTTATTCATCTTTAGCTCATTAGCTTAGCCAACTGAGTCAAACATGAATTTTTTAACGAACTAAATACAAGCTGTTCTCGAACAAAAATACATTTTGACAGCAGCCTAGGGGTTATTTCGCCAAAAAATTTTGAACAAAATTTTAGAAAAGCTAGAAAAAAGTGGAGATGCGGGGGATCGAACCCCGTGCCTCTCGCATGCAAAGCGAGCGCTCTACCATTTGAGCTACATCCCCTTCGAAATTCGATTGCCGTAATAGCGTGTAAAGGCTTTATTAAAGGTTTATTAGGATCCTCTTAAATTTAAATGAATTTGAGCGTATTTAATTTCAGATTAAAACCCCATTAGAAATAATTGTATACTTACATTCTTTATAGTATTACTTGTATAAAAATAAAAATACATCCATTATAAAGTATTAAATATTTTCACTTCTATATATGTTAAAAAAAATCATTGCAAAACTTCACATGAGAAATGATAGCTCCAAGAAGTCATATTGTTTGCTTGAATCTTAGCTCACATTTGAAGCTAAAGCTTCAAAAATCAAATTTAGAAATCTTCACAATGAAAATTTATGATTAAATGAATTGTCTCAATGAGACAAGCGGGTTATATATGACATAAGAAAATAATGTTATCTTAATCGAAGTGAGCCCATATAATTCACTTAAAACATAAAAATGAAACTTGGAACATATTTTGGGGATCAAATTATATTCAAATATGACAAGCTTATAATCAAACTGAGTGTCTAGATGACACGAATCTAACGAGCTTATGGTCGCTTAATTCGATGTCATTGAGGTATTCAAATACTCATAAAATTACATATGATTAAGGGATCACTCTAGGTCATCTGATAGAGCGATTCAGATTCTTTCAGTATTTATAAATGATGTCACTCTCAAAATATATAAATAAACCTCCACTCTTTTCATGAAAGAGTAAGAGTGGACATGGATGAGAAGATTAAATGGAGTTATATGCTTGTAAGGACTTTTGAGCTCTACCCTGATCGGGACACCATAGTTGGGCCACCGTCATTGCCTGACTTCCATCGTCGCTGTCAACAGACTACTGTCGCCCGATGGTTGACACAATGGAAACACATTTGCCCGGTGGGCATAGTTGTATGACTAGTACTGCCACTGCACTGTCGTAGCCTGATTTCGTCTGCAATCAACATTGTCAAAATTGTTGAATTACTGGAGCCCAGCTGTCACCATTGCTAGAACACCATCATCACTAAACTGTTATAGCCCAACTATCGTCGCCCTCAGGCCACCATCACCATGCTGATGTCGAGCCACCACTGTGTCATACCACTGAATCTAGGCCATAGCTTCCATGCTCGGTCATTGTCATTGGGCTGCCATCGCCATGCCAAACCACCATCATCGAGTTGTCGTCGCCACCATCAGTTCACCGTCGTTGGGCCACACCCATCACCATTGTGTTACTGTCCCCATTGCCAGGCCACCATCACTTGACCACTAACTTCAAAACATTGTCATAATGTCCAACCACCTACATTGATCCACCACAACTGTCATTTCAAACCACCATCATCGTGATGATGCTACAACAGGACCACTAACACCTGACGAACGCCAAACCATCGTCACCATAATTGATGCTAGGTTGTCATTGCCAAAAAACCACTTTCATACCAGACTAACGTTGATGGGTAGTTGTCGCACTGGACCACCCACACTCGACCGATGTCGAGATACAATGTCGTCATTGGGCTGTTATCATTAGATCACCACTACTGTTATATACCAACATCACCGAGTTGCTGCCATCATAAAATAACCAACACTCAAAAACATTGAGCTACAGGCTACCATCATTGAAACACTACCATCATTATTAGATCAATATCTTCTGATTGTAGTAATAGCATATCACCAACGCCCGACCGTTGTCGTTCTTGTGGTCCTCTATCAATGTCATCGAATCATCACATAATGGACATCTAAGATGTAGTAGCAGACCACCTTCATCACGCCATCATCATCTTCGGATTCCCGTCGCTTGGTCAACACATCGTTAGACCACGGTTGTTGTCACTAGATCACTATTGCTCCGATGATGATGCAACTATCACTACTATCACCAGACCACTATCGCCTTCATTAGGTAACTATCTCTCAGTTGCCACTTTCATCGAATCACCCATGCCTATCAGTCACTGAAACATGGTCACATGGCTGATGCCATTTATATCATCATCACAACTTGATTTTTATGTCAATTGTTGCTAGATCATCAGTGCCTAGTTGGCGCCCTTACCATTACCTTCGTTATCAAATCATAATTATCAGATCACAGTTACCTCGCTATCTTTACTAATGTTGTTGAATCATTGTTACTTAGCAACCATCACCCTTGGTATTAATAAATCCAAACCCCTTCCTTCAATATTCCTCATTGTAGATGGG
>NW_018226938.1:0-807 GCF_001263595.1 Phalaenopsis equestris
TAATTTGAACCTGGATAGGAAGTTTTATTATACAAAAAAAGATTGAAACAATTTCCTGGAAAATTGAAGTTTAAGTGGAAAGGGTCATTCAAAGTTATAAAAGTCTATCCCTATGGGGCAGTTAATATTGAAGACCTCAAGACTAGAAGAATATTTAAAGTGAATGGGCACATATTGAAATCATACTTTGATGGTCAAAGACCAGCTTTTAAAGAGACTGTAATGTTGGGTCACCTAGAATAAAACTGAGAATGTTGGGCTAATGACATTAAACCACGCACTTTATGGGAGGCAACCCATATGTATAGTTGTTTAGTTAGTTTTTGAGTTTGTTTCGTTTGAAATATTTACGTATATTTATGTTTAGGTTTTTATGTATTCCGTGTATTTGATAAAATATTTAGAAACATCTTTATTTGTCTAATTTTATGGAAAAATTGAGAATTTATTGGATCGAAATCGAAACGGCAAAAATTTTGGAACTAGCGCATGATACACCGTGTGTTCAAAAATGATTTAAAATGTTTCAAATGGCATTTGTTTGCTGTTTTTTGTGGTTTTTTCATATAACTCCTAAAACCCGACTTCAAACCATATTTTAGGGAGGAAAATGAGGGAAGAGTCACCACTTTTTCAAATCTTATGGCTTCCCATTCTAAAAAGTCAACTATATTTGAAATTTTCAATAGGAGAAAGTTCGTCAATTTTGATATTGAAAAATTACACGATCGAGTTCTAGTAAAAAAGAGGCTTATCAAAGAAATGGGATTTATGAATTGAGGATTCAACACGCCAAATACTCAAATG
>NW_018226939.1:0-267 GCF_001263595.1 Phalaenopsis equestris
CTCAAATGGTTGTGCTGGTATTGGAGGAATCTTCAAGAACTCTCATGGTTATCCCATTCTATATTTGACTGCTCCTGCTGTGGCAATGGATGCTCTAGAGGCAGAATTCATAGCTATCTACTGGCCCATTAACTGGCCCATCAGAATTGGTTCTTGCTGCCACATGGGTCCTTCATAGAAACAGATTCTACTAATTGCATTAAAATCCTCCTGTTTCCGTTTATTTTTCTCTTTTTTTTAATTTTTAAAAGGAGTCGCCAGCTTGTC
>NW_018226940.1:0-1941 GCF_001263595.1 Phalaenopsis equestris
TTTTCTACAATTGTGTGCTACATTTAAATATTATGTTGTATCATATGATGTTATAAGACTTAGACTTTTTCCTTTCTCCCTGAGGGATAAGGCAAAGATATGGTTACTTTTGTTAGCACCTAAATCTATCAGAACTTAGGCTGATTTAACGCAGAAATTCCTTGCTCAATTTTTTTCACCATCATAAACTGTGAAGTTTAGAAATGATATTGCATCTTTTTATTAGTTTGAAGATGAATCTATTTATGAAGTATGGGAACAATTTAAAGAACTATTAAGAAAGTGGCCACATCATGCTATACTAGATTGGTTACAAATTTAAACCTTTTACAATGGATTAGCTGGATCTCTTAGATCTATTACGGATGTCGTTGTTGGTCGTTCATTGGTGTCAAAACCATTTCATGATGCTTATGCTTTAATTGAAGAGATGGCTGCTAATAATTTTCAATGGCCTTCTGAAAGGGTAAATCCTAAGAAACTATCCAATATTCATGAATCTGCTGCTTTTACAATATTAGGACATCAAGTTGCTACAATTTCAAGGAAGTAAGACAAATTTAGAATGACTTTTTTCTCAACCAATTGCCATGATTGAAGAAAATTTATTAGACAAAAAGGTAGATTCTCAAACATCATTAGAAACTTTGAATGTCATAAACAACAAGCAGAATAACTCATATTCAAACTATTATAACACAAGTTGGAAGAACCATCCCAACCTTAACTGGAATAATACTTTTAAGTGGTAATATACAACAATAGGGGAACAATCTAGTAAACCCACTGGAAACAGGAACAACCAAGGGAATATTAAATATAGACCTGCTTATCCTCTAGGTTTTAATAGTAATCTATAATTTAAGGAGAAAAAGTTGTCTATAGATAAAGTGGTGTTACATATGGGAAATCAGTTACAAAGTCAAGGAGCTACAATTAGAAAAATTAACAATAAATTAGGACAAATAACAAATTCATTAATTAATAGATCCCAAGGAACACCTCTTAGTAATACTAAAATAAATCCAGAAGACCAAAATAAAGAGCAAGAAAAGTCATTCAACTTAGAAGAGTTAAAAAAGAGACTAAAGTAGAGAGAAAAGAAATTAAAGAACCACAAGAGGACTATCTGAAAGGTTTAGAGAGACCTATTTCTCCACTTAAGGTTAACTTGGAAAAAACCACCACCTCCATTTCTTTAGAGGATCTGTCAACAGAAGTTGGATAAACAGTTTTTCAAAATTTATGGAAATTTTTAAGAAGTTTACAACTAATATTTCATTTTTTGAAGCCTTGGAACAAATGTCAAGCTATGTAAAGTTTATGATGGATATTCTGAACAAGAAAAGGAAGTTTGAAGATAACAAGACTGTTCACTTAGTGAGGAGTGCAATGCTATAATTCAGAAAAAGCTTCTTAAAAATCTTAAAGATCCTGGTAGCTTCACAATTCCATGTGTAATAGGAGACAGGTTTTATGGGAAAGCTTTATGTGATTTAGGTGCAAGCATTAACCTCATTATCAATATTTAAAAGATTGTGATTAGAAAAAACATCCCCTACTCTTGTAACTTTGTAGTTATCGGACCATTCAATAACATATCCTAAAGGAGTTATTGAAGATGTCTTAGTGAAAGTGGATCAATTTAACTTTCTTGTTGATCACATTGTGCTAGATATGCAGGAAGATAAGGAGATAATTATCATTTCAGGGAGACATTTCTTAGCTACAGGAAGAGCAATGATAGATGCGCAGAAAGAGGAATTAATTATGCATGTTAATGATCAGATAGTGACATTTATTATTTTCAAATCAATGCAATATCCTGCAAAAGGTAAAGATGATGACTGCTAAAGAATGGATGTGTTATGATATTTAAGTGAATGTCATTTTAAAACAACTTTTAAAGAGAAATTGGAAATGAAAGAGTTAGAACATGAG
>NW_018226941.1:0-936 GCF_001263595.1 Phalaenopsis equestris
CTTCCTATATCTACCAGCTTCAACCCCAACTTGTCCACGAAATTGTGAGTGGCCCCGCTATCCACCACTATCGGCTGCTCCCTGAACAATCCCTTCATCTTCACGATGTGATTTGGAGTAAATCATGCCACTGAGTTGAGAAATGCTTCTGCTACATTCAAGTGTAAGTGTTCCTTTCCCTCCACCATTTCCTCCTCCGACTCCGCTATCTGCCTCCACCCTATGACAAACTAAAAGGACCTGAAGTGTGTGATCCTTGCATCGGTGGCTGAGAGCATACTTCTCATCACATTGGAAACATAATCTTTTTATCCTCTTGCTCTGCACCTCTGTCTCTGTGAGGCGCTTAAATTTGACCCCAAGAACCCGTATTCCTCTCCTTCAGCGTCTCCTTTTGAAATGACGTCGTTTGGGTCCTTGTTGTTATGGTCGTCAAGATACACTTGTGGAATCCTCCTGTGGTGACACTTTTGTTGGTTATCTTCATCTGGTTCTCGTCCTCATCATCTAGTTCTTGCCTTCCACCATATGGGTGAGCTCCATCGTCTCCCTCAATCTCCGTAGTCTCAATAATCAGAGTATTGCCCAAATGTCAGGCTTTAGGCCCTTCATAAAGTTCCCCTTCAATTCTGATTCAAAAATTCCCAATTGTCCGATAATAGCTTGAATCTCTACCAATATTCCATGACAGTGCCCTCTTGAGTCAAGACATAGAATTGTTCATATAGGTCTCCTTCTCGAATATCTCAGAAACGTTCCAACACACAATCTTTAAATTTCTCCCACGAACAGTCAGATATCTAGCCTCCCTTCACTAAAACCATGCTAGGGTTCTACTCTCAAAACATAACCCTAGCACCATGAGCTTCTCCACCCCATTTATCCCATTCACCACAAAGGAAACATATAAACTAACAAAGATATAGAAGAAACATT
>NW_018226942.1:0-246 GCF_001263595.1 Phalaenopsis equestris
TTATAAATGACCCCAAGAATGAAGTGGAGTAAAGGGAAGTCCCATTTCGATTCGAGCAAGTTTGTTAGCAAGAGAGCTCAGGACAGGTATAGCGATGCACTGCAGTCAAGAAAACTATTCCTGAGAGATGTTTTAAAAGTCTGCGTGGAGCAGTGGAAGATTTGATTTCACAAAAAATGGGAACAATTTTGTTTTTTTTTTGTTGTAGTTATGATTTCTATTGTTCGAGAGTTTTACGCTATTCTC
>NW_018226943.1:0-977 GCF_001263595.1 Phalaenopsis equestris
GCTTGCCCTTAGGGTTGACTCTGGGAGTTGGTCTAAGGCTAAGACACTAACTTTCACTCACTACACTCACTTTCACTCACTTCACTCACTCTCACTCACAATCCCTCACAACCATAAACCCAAATTTTCCTGACTTTGGTCACTTGATCCTTTGAGAGATTCATGTTGATGGTCCCCCAAATCCACTAGTCCTAGGCTAGGGTTTAGTTAAGATCAGTACATAGAGTACACAAATGGGGATTACAATGGTCCATAGCTCATGTAGGGTCGTTGATACCCCAACCCTACCAAAATACCCAATTTGACCTTTCACCCTCAAACCTACCCAAATTACCTAAACACCCCCAAATCCCAAATTTGGTCAAAATCCTCAAATCCATCCAAAATATCCAAATTTTTTCAAATTATTTCAAAAATTATGAAAATACCCAAATTACCCAAAGCTACCCAAAAATGCCAGATTTACCAAAATACCCCAAAAATTACCAAAATTACAAAAATACCCTTGGCACCCCAAACTTTACCAAAACCTCCAAAATCACTCCAAATATTTGCAAAACCCATTTGGACTCATCAATTGGACCCAATTTAACCATTTTGACCAAAACCCCCAAATTGCCTTTAAAGGCCCAATTTCCCAAAATTTACCTCAAATGTCCAACAATTTGGTCCCAATCTCCCCCAATTTCAACCCTAAACTAAAATTCACATTCCATGTGACCAATTTGAATGAAATACAAGCTCAATTGGGCCATTATTTGAGCCCAATTTTGATCTAGGTCAAACCCCCAATTTTGGCTATATGACTTAATCTCACCAAATTGAACCCCATAGCCTACTCAATTTGCTACAATTTATGTTGAAAACTCTTCATAACAATCCTACACATCAAAATTAACCTTAATTTGGCCTTGGTGAAGCCTCAATTTAATTTAATTTTGTCCTAATTACAAAAACCCCAATTTAGCTCTAAATTG
>NW_018226944.1:0-1324 GCF_001263595.1 Phalaenopsis equestris
TTATTGCAGGTATATCAATTTTAAGTATTTGGAGCGTAAGTAGCAAAATGAAGAAATTTGGAGCCAAAAATAGCAAATTTTGGGAATTCTGGCGCCAGATTGGAGCTAGAAGTGCCATTTTACAGAGTGCTGGCACGTGATGCACCAGAAGTGCCATTTTATAGAGAACTGTCACTATATGCACCAGATTTGGTGCCTGAAGCGCCAAAGCCCAGAATAGTGCAGTCTTAAGCAAGTTGGCACCTGATGCGCTAGAACCAGCGACAGATGTGCCAGAGATGACTTTTTGCAGATTAACGTGGTTTAGGATGAATTCTGCATGAAATTTGAAAGAGACACTTGTTCTAAACACCCCTTGGAGTGATTTAATGCTTTTAAACACTTTGTAAGGTTCTTTTATGGAGGGATATGTCTCTTGGATCAATGGACATGTCTTTTGAATTCAAAAGGTTGACTTTTGGATAAAATTTTGGAGGGAATTTTGAATTCTTTTTGGATGGAGGAAACCTTTAATAAAAGAGAGGTTTTAGTGTGTGTGTGTGTGTGTGTAGCATGTAAGGGGCAGCAAGAGAGTTTGGGAGAGAGAGAAAGTCAAGGGCTTGGGGATTTTCTTTAAGGATTGTAAGAGGAGAGGGAAGGTGAGAGATTTCTTCTTCATTACACTTCTAAGAGAGAATTGAGAGTGCTTTTAAAGAGTGAAAGGCTTGAAGGGAACATCTAGGGATTTTCTTGGGAAGGATTGTGAGATAAGTTATGTCTTTTTATTCTTTTATTTAGTAAACTTGTTTTTATAGATGAAATTCGTGTTTTGTCGTACCCTTCTCATGAGCTCTGAGTAGTCTTCCTTATCGTTCCCATTACCATGAGATTTTGTTTTGTAAAGAATTGATTTGTTTTATACAATTTTAAATGTCAATAATTTATGATGCTTTGAACTTTGATCTTCATTTACTTTTCGATCTGGCCAATTGAAATGTTAAAATGTGTTGAGAAACATATGTTCTGAAAGGATATATGTTCTGAATGGGTTATGATTTCTACAACATATGGTGAATCACATTTGATTTCATGGGAGAAGATGTCATCAATGGGATTGGGTGCAAATAAATAGGGAAAAAATACTGAGTTTGGTCCAGTTGATTAGAAACTGATGCGAGATTGTTAGCCCTCAGGTGAGGGAGTAGTGTGAGCTCTAGAGTGACAACTGGTATCCTCCCAGTAACCAGAAAATTAGGGACCAAACTCAAGATTAGTCAATGTTCTTTATGCACTTGGAAGAGGGTAAAGAATAAAATTGCTCATATTTGGCACAAAACAAATTATA
>NW_018226944.1:2259-5092 GCF_001263595.1 Phalaenopsis equestris
ATGAATATTATCAGAGACCTTTAAGAGATTATGCTAATCCTCCAGCAGATGAAATTCATTTGAGTATACAAAACCCTATTATAGCTACTAATTCAATTGAGCTTAAACGTGCTAATATCCAAATGGAACAAAACAATCAGTTTGGAGGAATACCAATTGGTGATCCTAATTTACACCTTGCTAGTTTTCTAGAATTGTGTGCTACTTTAAAATATTATGGAGTGTCAAATGATGCCTTCAGACTTTTTCCTTTTTCACTAAGTAATAAAGTTAAGATATGGTTAAACTAGTTAGCACCTGGATCTATCAGAACTTGGGGAGACTTATCACAAAAAATTTTATCTAAATATTTCTCACCTTCAAAAATTGCTAAGCTTAGAAACGATATTACATATTTTTTTCAGTTTGAAAAGGAATCAATTTATGAAGCCTGGGAAAGATTTAAAGATCTCCTTAGGAAGTGTCCACACCATGCATTGCCAGATTGGTTAATATTTCAAACTTTTTATAATGGATTGGTTGGATCTCTTAGATCGATAATTGATGATGTTGTCGGTGGATCAATGATGTCATAAACATTCAATGAAGCATATTCTTTAATTTAAGAGATGGAGATTAATAATTTTCAATGCCCTCTGAAAGCGTAAATCCAAAAAGAGTAGCTAGTATTCATGATTCTGATGCAATATATATGTTAGCTTCCCAAATAGCTGATATATTAGAGTAGATAGATCAATATTGAATGAATTATTCTCAAACATTACCCGTACTTGAGGAAAACTGATTGGGACAAATAATAGAATCTCAATCTTCTTATGGGACCTTAAATGTAACAAATAATTGCTCTAATAATCCTTATGTCAATTATTATAATCCTGGTTGGAAGAATCTTCTAAATTTTAGCAGGAGTAATAATAACTATAATGTTGCAAATCCGTAATGGGGAAACAACTTTGTGAACCCATTCAAAAACTCCAACAATCAAGAAAATCCAACTTTTAAACCTTATTACCCTCCAGGTTTTAATAAATTGCAGAGTAAGGAGAAAAATTTGTCAATCGAAGAATTGATATTACGAATGGGAAGTCAATTACAAAGTCAATGATTTGCAATTAGAAATATGGAAAATCAATTGGGATGTATTGCTACTGCACTTAGCAATAGACATCCAGGAACGTTGCTTAGTAATGTTGAAGTAAATCCCAAAGATCAAAACAAAGAGTAAATTAAGGTTATTCAACTGAGAAGTGGAAAAAAACTTGGAAACCAGAGTTAAAAAGAATTGGAAGTTGAAGTTGAAAAAGATGAGGTGGAAAATGAAAAATCTGGTGAAGATTTTCATTATGAGTTAGAATGTCCTATTAAACTAATGAAAACCACTATAAAAATACAACCACCTCCATTTTCTCAAGGATTGAAGCAGAAAAATAGAGATAACCAATTTTCAAAATTTTTAAAAATATTGAGGAAATTAATGATAAACTTTCAATTTGTTGAAGCCTTCGAACAAATGTCAAGCAATGTGAAGTTCATGAAGGATATACCTAATAATAAAAGGAAGTTTGTAGATGATGAGACTATTTCATTCAGTGAAGAGTGCAGCACTATAATTCAGAAGAAGCTTCTTGAAAAACTTAAAGATCCTGGAAGCCTTACTATTCCTTGTGTTATTGGCAAAAGGATTTTTAGAAAAGCTTTATGTGATTTAGGAGCCAATATTAATCTTATGTCTTTATCAATTTTCAAAAGGTTGGGTTTAGGAGATAAATCACCTACAATTGTAACTCTTCAGTTAATTGATCATTCGATTGCCTATCCTAAAAGAGTTATAGAAGATGTTTGGTAAAAGTTGATCAATTTATCTTTCCTGTGGATTTTATTATATTAGATATGGAGGAAGATAAAAAAATTCCTATCATTTAAGGAAGACTATTCCTTGCCACTGGAAGAGCTTTGATAGATGTGCAGAAAGGAGAACTAACTATGAGAGTTATTGCTCAACAGGATACATTTAATATTACAAAATCAATGAGATGCTATGCAAAAGAGAAAAAGATTGAATGTTTCAGAATGGATATTAAAGAAGATTTAAGCAATTAATATTTTAAGAGGACATTCAAAAAAGAATTTGAAAAGGAATATTTGAAATATCAAAATGAGGATAAATTTTAAGATGAATCTATGGAACTAAGTAAAGAAGATTCGGATTATGTTCAAGAAAATTTTGAAATGTTAGACCCTAAAAAAAGTAATATGAATTTGATTTCATCTATTGAGAAACCAAATGAACTAGAACTAAAAAAAATTCCTACATATTTGAAGTATGCATTTTTAGCATATTTATCTACATTACCTGTTATAGTATCCACAGAATTAACTGATACGCAAGAACAAAAGTTGTTGGAAATTTTGAGAAGATATAAGAAAGCCTTTGGTTGGACATTAGCTGATATTAAAGGAATCAGTCCTTCAATTTTTATGCATAGAATTTTATTAGAAGGGAGATTGAATCTTAGGATGAAAGAAGTTGTTAAGAAGGGGATTTTAAAATGGTTAGATGTTGGAATAATATATCCCATTTCAAATAGTGTTTGGGTGAGTCCAATTCATTGTGTTCCAAAAAAAGGAGGTGTGACTGTAGTGAAAAATGAGAATAATGAATTAATACCAATAAGACAAGTCACTGGATGGTGAATCTGCATAGATAATAGAAAATTAAATTTTGCCACAAGGAAGGATCATTTTCTTTTACCTATTTTGGATCATATGTTGGATAGGCTGGCTGGGCACAGAGATTTTTGTTTTCTATATGAATATACTGGTTATCAAAAAA
>NW_018226945.1:0-718 GCF_001263595.1 Phalaenopsis equestris
TCGAGGTCGATACCAAAATTTTGACTCTCTCCTTGCAATTGATACCTACATTTCAATTCTCCTTTTTGAATCAGTCCTACATTTCTGACTCATTACATTCAAAGTAGGTCCTTACATTCTAACGCCCTTCTCTGAGAATTGACCTACATTTCAATTCTCATTTTTGAATCAGCCCTACATTTTTGATTCATTACATTCGAGGTCGGTCCTTACATTCCAACACTCTCTTTTGAGAATTGATATACATTTCAATCCTCATTTTCATATTTCTGATTCATTACATTTGAGGTCGGTCCTTACATTCTGACACTCTCTTTTGAGAATTGATATACAGTTCAATTCTCATTTTCATATTTTTGATTCATTACATTCAAGGTCGGTCCTTACATTCCGACACTCTCTTTTGAGAATTGACCGACATTTCAATTCTCATTTTTGAATCAATCCTACATTTTTTATTCATTACATTTGAGGTCGGTCCTTACATTCCGACATTCCCTTTTGAGAATTGACCTACATTTCAATTCTCATTTCCGAATCAGTCATACATTTCTGATTCATAACATTTGAGGTCGGTCCTTACATTCCGACACTCTCTTTTGAGAATTGATATACATTTCAAGTCTCATTTTCATATTTCTGAATCATTACATTCAAAGTCGGTCCTTACATTCTGACATTCCCTCTTGAGAATTGACCTACATTTCAATTCTCATTT
>NW_018226946.1:0-1197 GCF_001263595.1 Phalaenopsis equestris
TCTAGACCTCAATCAAAAGTGAGGTCAACAGTCACGGGTTCAAATCTTCCCGTGTAGAGTGTGGTACTCGAATATTTAACACACTTAGAGATGATCGAGGCTCATCTAATAACCTCTGACCATTCCTACATGTTTTTTTAATATACATATATATATATATATACACACACACATAGACACACACATACATGCACAATACAAAAAAAAAAAAATGTTACTAAATAACACCTTAGTTTACACATACATGCACAATACAAAAAAAAAAAAAATGTTACTAAATAACACCTTAGTTTGTGATGATTTATTTCCTAACCAAATTTTAATAATATTATAAGACTTATCTTGAGATATCTCGGATTTGCATATTCAACCACATATTTGTTTGGATGCTTTGATAATAAAATTAAAGAGCCAGTATGATAAATCTCAACCCAAAGGGATGACACTTAATGCACCACTTTATACATATAAATTTACTTTATAAAAGCAACTCTTCATTTTATCATAATATGAAAATAATCTTCTCTCGCACTCTTCATGATCCTTAGAGGCTATATGTGGATAGCATGGGCAGTGCTCTAATTTTTTCTAGCATTAAGAATAATTAACTCAATTAAAATTAAAATATACTAACTAAAATTTACTGATAAATATATTTTGTAGAAAAAAAAAACATTATGATAATTTTAAAATTAAAAATAAAATAATAATTATTTAGAATCGTATGTAAATTTTACATACCTACCGCACATATCCTATATATTTACAAATTCTGACATTTAAAAATTGGCAAATATTTATCTAAATAAGGTTTACTAAGTATTCGTGTGGAAATAATCAAATAAAACAAGCGAACCATCTGATCGCCCATTTGTCGCGGAAGGAAAATCGGACGGTCAGCATCGATGATGATTTTCCTGGTGAAAAACTCTCCATTCGTTTCATTTTTCTGCACTAACCGCCTTATAAATTTTCTGAGAACCTCTTTTAACTGTCTTTCAGTCTCCCTTCTTCCTCCTCTCTTCTGCTTACGGCTCTTCTACTTCCTTTCTTCATCGCGGCCAAATCTATTCTTCAATCTTTCTTCTCTGCTCCACCGCTCAGATTCTTCATAGAAGGTAGTATTAGCTCTTCGGAATAATCCATTTTTATCTGCGTATCATCGATTCGCTCTATTGTTAATGGGTAAAAAAAAAA
>NW_018226947.1:0-342 GCF_001263595.1 Phalaenopsis equestris
AGCCTCAAGGAGAACAGCCTCATCAATCCTTCCTTCTCTATGCTCCTCCTCCAGCTCAGTTACCCCCTTTTCAGTCTTATCAACAATCTGTAGGAGGTCTCCAAAGGTATTCCAGCTCCACAGTTTAAGGGCTTTAGCAACCCTCTTCTGATTAAGACAAAGGTTGATAAATGGGTCAGGGTGAAGGTCTTCCTTCCACTAATCTTTAATAATATTCAAGAATGTTAAATGCTGAGACCAAACATTCAAGTATCTGAAGGAGCTTTTCTGGTTAGCCATCTTATTGATCTTATTCCCAATAGTGATTAGTAAAGGCCTGTGATCAGACCCAGCAAGGCTTAA
>NW_018226948.1:0-3480 GCF_001263595.1 Phalaenopsis equestris
AAATTCGATTATTATATGGATCAACATCAGAGATAGAATTCCTACATGGCTGAATTTAACATAGCTTTAGTCAGCATGTTTCACCACTGTCATTTATATAGATCCAGATGCAACACAATTTCCTGCAACCCCATCTTTCCAATTTTATGTGACACCGGTTCAGCCTATGGATAAAGGTGATCACAACAATGATGACAGTAATGAGGTGTGGTTATTTTTATTTGGAATTGTCCGGATTTTATTTTCTTTATTTTGTTAGTATTTTCCATCTTTATTTTTTATTATTTTGCATATTAGGATACTTATTTTTTAATCTGAGTCCATTTCTTTTTGTTTCTTATGCAGTATACATCTACTTCTTTGTAAGTATTTAATTAAAAATAAATTTGGCGGATATTTAACAATTTGTGTGTGCATTTATGCATTCATTATTATTGTTAATTGTATGTTCATTCTCCTAAACAAGTTCTTATAACTTAAAAATTAAAAGACCATAACTTAAAATTATTACTTAGGAATTTTAATTACCAAAATGATTTTCAAAATTTAAAAATATTGAAACAAAAAAATAAAAATTTTAACTTCAATAAAAATTATTAAATAGATATATAATTAAGTGAAATTTAAATCATTATTAAACCCATTATTTAATTTGATTAATCCACATAATCTTTTTTTTTCAAAAAAACATCTAAACATGAGTGACTTAGATTGAGTTTAATTAAATAGAAAGCATATAATTCTAATTCTAATTAATTTAGGTGACATAAAAGAGCATTAGCATTTAAAGAATTATAGTGCAGACGATAAAAAATGAATAATGTAGTTAATTTAATAAGAGAAATAGAAAAGATCTTAAACTAAAAATAAAAAAATAAATCCTTGACAGTAAAGATTCAAGCCTTTTCTGCATTTCTAAGTTGAATTATTAAATATAATCATATTTTCATTTTTTGTATTTTATTTAAGACAAAAAATCTATCATGTGCAGCTTAAAAAATAATTAAGTTAAAAAAATTTTAATTAGTTAAAATCATTAGAAGCAAATTACTTAATGTAGAACCTTGTGAAATCATAATTCAGAGAAATATCCTTGAGAATAAAAAATTAAGTAATAATTCAGTTAATTAGAATTTATTATTAATGATTTAGTATAAACGATTTAAAATGATTTAAACTATTTTTCAAAAATATTAAATTTTAATGAAGTTCTAATAAAAAAAAATTAGGAAAATAAATTTTTAATTAGAATTATTTGATGACAATGAATAGATATAATTTAAGAGAATTTATTAAATGTTCAAAATTACATAAAAATCATGTGTATTTTTATATGATTGCAAGATTATTTTGAGTTCTTAAATTATTTTGTTTGATGTTCTTGCAAAAATTTTAACGGTATAATAATTTCAAGATAATTGAGCAAAAACACTTGCAAAACTACAAAGCCAGACCGACAGCATTGCAAAATTAGATGTCCAAAATTCAAAATAGAAAACCAAGTGTTTAGCATCACAACATCATTTCTTAATGTCGAGATATCATACTCCAAGCGTCGTAGTGCTAGATCCTCAATGCCACTACAGGGAAAGTTGAAACCAACAAATCAAGAGCTCAACATTGCAGCACAATTATTGAGCATCCTAATGCCGCATCAATAGAGTCGAAGTTAGGGGAGGGGTGTAAATGAATCGTACATGAGCGAGACCAAGTCTTGTTCACACTTGGCTCGTTCAAAATATTTTTTTTTTGTGTTCGACTCGTGAATAGATTGTTTGTGTTCGGCTCGATTCAAACTTTTGTTCGAATTAAACTCGTGTTTGTTTCAAATTCCTTTAAGGGACTAAAAAAATGTGATAAATTAAATTTTTAGTATTAATTTAAAAAAATAAACCATTTTAACTGAACAAGGTTCCCATGAGCACGGTTCAAATTTTTCTACATTTGAAATCATTAAATTTTACTTTTATAAACCTTTTCTCATATCTAACTTACCGTCATTACCAATGTAGGACAAAAACATACGCGAGCTTTTATGCATGGTCCCAACTCCACGTTGTTTTGGCCTTCCGGGCTGCTCTAAACAAGTTTTTTTGGGACATTTAGATGAATGCCCTCCAAATTCTATGTATTTACATATCTAGCAGCTGAACTTATATTTTTTATGATTATATTACCCAAATAATTTTAAAAATAATAAAATTAAACATTCTTATTTAAAATATATAAAAATTTAATATAAAAAGGTACAAATAAATATTTTTATTTAATTATTTCAAGTCAAAACGGGCAGAACACGAACAAACAAACTTTAGTTCGTGTTCGGTTTGTTTATACGACTCGTTTGCTTAACTACCGAATCGATGAGCTATTTAACGAGTCGAATACGAGCTGTTTACGACAGCAAGCTTTGGCAGCCCTAGCTATAGTGTCATAGTTCTACATCGCGGTGCCAAAACATCACGACCCGACATGGTAGTAATTACTTAGTTATGGAGTAGACTTTGGGAGTGAGTGAACGAGATTGGAAATTTAAAGATAAACACTAAAATTCATATGAGAGTAATGTAGAGTGTGTGAAGGAACTTATGTGTTTTTTAAAGAGAAAGGGAGTGAATAGTTGTATAATTTATGAAAGTAAACGAAATCAAGTGCGGAAAATATCTTCAAAACTTTTGAGTGATTTTAATTGTAAACATGTATAATTAAATTCTACTTCATTGAATTAATGTTATTTTTGACTTTTGAGTGATTATACTTTCACACAAATGATGTAAATGACATTTGAATTGAATTTTTTTTTTTTTTGTTAATATTGTATTTCATTTTAATACATTTTGGTCGAATGTATGACATTGAAATAAATTATGATCTAATAATTTGACAGAAAGCTAATGAAATAGTAGAGTTAACATCTAATTTCTTTGAAGATATAGAAATATATTTTTTTATGAAAATTATAATCCAGGAAGAAATAGAAAATCCTGAATGTTTTTGCATGATTTAGCTCAGCCTAAATTATAATATGAAACTTCAATGCTCCTTAAGTCTCAGCAGAGAATAGAGAATAATTTTGTCCATGATTGCCAATATTATTTGTAGAAAAAATAAGTTCAAGTTACAAAAGCATTAAGTACTTGTTAGTTTATAAAAAAATTCCTAATGTGAAAATCCCTAAAACTAATTCTTTTGATTTTCTAATAAAAATTCTAAAATTTTTTTATGATTGAATAAAATCCAATTTGAATTATGACTAATAATTAACTTGATTTCACAATTTAATCTCGATCCTTACGAGAATGATCTTATTCTTAAACACATTATACTTGAATGACACATATACTTGTATGAATCATGCATAAACTAAGGGCCCGTTTGGGGCAGCTTAAAAGTGCTAGCGGTGTTTTCAAAATGTCGTCTCGCCGTTTGAAAAACACGTTTCGGCAGCTTATTCGAAAACTCGATATAAACGATTTAAAA
>NW_018226948.1:6605-13509 GCF_001263595.1 Phalaenopsis equestris
TGCTAATGTAATAAAAGAAGATTAATCTCTTCTATAATAAAAAAAATTAATCCTCACGACCCCAAAACTAGAGATGCCAAAAATCGGATACATATTGCAGAGTTCAATCCATTAAGAATAAAAAAACTACCAATTCACTCAAGTAAGAAGGCAAATGAAGTAGAAAGTAGCCAAAAGGCATAATAAAGCAAAAAAATCAAATAGCTCAAAAATAATTTAGAACTCCACATAGAAGCACAATAATTGATTAAGTTATAAAAGAAATCGAGATAATTTCAATATGCATGACAAAGAAGATATATGGGCTTTATAGAGTACTTTTTTATTGGAGATGGGGGTATAAAAGAAGCAAAGTGGTTTCAAGGAAAAGAGGACTTCAAGATGGAAGGGTTTCAATTATGGCTCAGCTTTCGAAAAGCGTGACGGGAATTGGGATTTTCTTGAAAGTACGGAGATTATTGAGTTGATGTTTTTCGGCTTGAGATGGAATAAGGTTTCTCTATATTAAATTTATTAAATAGTGAGATTGTAAAATTAAGGAAAAAAGTTCTTAAGGGGATTTGAGGTGTGCAATAACAATAAAAAGATGAGAGGATAGATTATAAACCTTTAAAAGGGAAAATTACAAGGAAAGACAATTCATAAATAAGGGGTGAAAAGATACTTGCTTTAGAAGCGGTGAAGAATTGAGCTAGGGACCTTAATAACACAAAAAATGATAAAGTTGAAGGTAAGAAAATAGACATGATAAAACAATAATATAATATAAAATTTATTTAATTCCACATAATGAATGAGGAGTGGAAAGCCATGAAGACAACCTCAAGGGAATATCTACAAAGTAAATTCCAAATAAGAATCATAAATATATTTATTAATATGATCATTATAGCTTTAAATATAGGCCTATGCATGGTTTTTACTATACTTTAAATAAAAAAATATATATATAATATTTATCTAATAAGATTGACATAAGCCATAAGATATGAATTACCTTAATTCGATAAAATTTACGCTTATTTAGCCTACTAGCTTAACATTATGCCCAACATGCTAGAATATTTTACTTAACAATAATGTGTTAGGTATAATGCATAGAACCTTATTAAAGGCTTTTTTTTTATTTTGATTTTAGGTAGACTTAAATTTTTTTCTGGACCAACCTGACAACATGAGGTGGCTATGTTAGTTAATACTTGAGTCAATCACAGCATAATCATCCCTTAATCACACCATATACCCATATACCAAATTTACCCGTAGATTTCAAATAGCCTTAAGTGGATTTATCCTAGTTTTCTCTATTAATGGATCTAGAGTTCATGGAGAAAACTTAACCCATCTAGATGATAACAAAGATTAAATACTTCAAGTATTCTTAAAGAAAGCTACAAATCCATTGCCAAAAATTGTTACATGATTAGTAGATGGGAGGACTTCGAATACTGCGACCTGATGAGAGAGAGAAGAGAAAGATCAATAAAAAGTAATTAAGTGGGATATTGGAGTTTTTACTGTGGTTCAATTAGGTGAAATAATTGGTGAAACAGTATATTTAATATAAGCATTGGTTATAAATATTGCAATGAGAAAAGGTCTTAAAATTTGTTATTATAATTATTCTCCAAAATAATAATTATTGTATTTAAATTTATATGTTTTTGTGTTTGTCATTCATCTGCTCATATTTTTCTTTGGTTCTCTATGTCCTCCTTTATTTTATATGCAAGCTTCCAAGCATATTCATTTTCATTTACCATTGCCCATTATGTGGTATCATTACTAGAGCAAATAATGAAATCCAAGATAAAGGTGTTTGGGCATAGCAATGTGAGGAGCAAATTGAGATGGATTCATGGGATATAAATGTTGACTAAACAAATCACATTGAGTTATAAGCAAATGATGTTGAGCAAGAACATTAAGCTAATGAACCAAACATATGGAAAATGATGATAAATTTAAATTAGAGCTATTTATTTGAGTTTTCATATTGTAATTCTATGTAAAATAAAAATTTAAGATTTCATGTTATAGTTTTATATAAGAAGATTTATACAAAAATAAATTTATATGCTACTAAAATTTAAATTGTGAGAAATTTAACGAGAGAAATAACTATGTGAATGATTAATAATTAATAAATATTTTCTTAATTTCTTAGGAGTTTAATCACATTAGGGTCAACCCCCATCTCTCCTTTCAAAATAAATAGTTGCCCCCTCTACCTCTAATTTTTATAACCACTTTTAGAACTTCATATAAAGACTTTATTTTTTTTTATTTTGTTGAATCAACTAAGATGTTAAATATGATAAATTACTAGAGTATACATCTACAATTTGAAGGACCGGTAGCCAGCGCACATAGGAGAAGATTTTTTATATTCTATTATTAAAATGTTTTAATGAGTGATATATTTTATTTATCATGAAATTATATTTTTTTAAGGTAGAAACAAATTTTTATTATGCAAATTTCCAACTTGCATTCCTTTACATCTTTAAACATGTCATTAATTTTTTTCTCTCACAAAAGCCAAATTACATTCCATCAAAATTTGTTGGCAAGGGCTAGGACTTAACTTACTACTTCGTTCTTGTTAAAAGACTTTGAGTTCCCAGTTTGTCTATTCATCCTTATATTATTTTTGTTTCCAATATCCTCCTGTATGAATCATCGAAATAATTTGAATGAGGAAAGGTATCCAAAAATAAGAAAAGAAGACGAAAGTTGGCAAACAAATATTAAAGAATATGGAGAGTTTATATTAAGGTGATCCTCATGTGATAGGAGAAGATTAAATGTCCAAATGAACCAGAGCAAAATGTTTTGAAACCACATCTATAGAGAAGGCCTCAATAAAAGTAGGCAGCAAACCAGAGAAGTCAAAGATTGTTATTCTCTTTTATGAGTTCAAGAGTAACTCCTAAAGGAATGTGTCCCTTTAACTAATTACATTTATGAAGATACCCAAGAATACTCTCGATTACTTTAGAAGTCTTTCTTACACCTATGATAACTGGTTAAAAAGGGGAGTTAAAGGGAATAGTTACCCTACGCAAGATTGTCCAAATGCTTAAACTTATATCGAATCGTAAGGACCATTTAGATGCTTCAAAACTCATTGATAGGCACAGCCTTATAAGGCAACTGAGTCATCAAGCAGGACCATCCCATCGGTTTGGGGTCATACTGGGCTATAAGGGTAGTGGGTGAATCATCTTATCTCAAACGGGCAATGGCCAGTCAGCTTAGTGAGGACCACTAAATGTAGATATGAACATCGAAGGAATGATTGGGATCAATAGGGGTTTCCAAAGGGAACGTGAAGAAATTCTAAAATGATAAAAGTAACTCAGTTGAGACTCCATGGATCTGTCATCTCTAGGGCCCTAAGTCCACCTGGTCGTGAAGGTGGTCGACCCAACCCGACATGAGATTCTTTGTCAGCAACCCATTTTTTCCTTTGTCCAAAGAACCCTGGTAGCCCTAAAGCCAGAGGAAAGACACCTCTAAATCCTATGACCTATAAAGATGAGATTTACATAATCTTAGGACTTATACCCACTAATATAAGCAGTAGGAAGCCACAAGAAAAGAAAAGAGAGATTCAACTTAGTAAGCTGAAATGTTCTCACAAAAGATCTTACACTTCTTCTAGGCCATGCAACCTTCAAATGTCCTAGGAGTTCTAGATAACCACCCAATTAAAAAGTTAATGTTAAGTCAGCAAATTGGTGGAGCACGAGGGCTTCCACCTTGGGACATGTAGAATACAATGCAGTTATCTATAATGGTCTTTAGATTGTTATTCAGGACTATTAATTTCAAGATGGTGACATAACCATGCATGCAACCTATTTAAAATTTGGTCTGGAGGCCATGCATGAAATAAAAGTACATGTTTTAAAGTGGTGAAATATTTTAAAACTAAATTTTATTTATTCATAATCTTTTATTATAATTTTTTTATAGAAAGTTTATAAATTTTAAAGTCCTTAAGGAGCTTAGGTTATGTTGAACGATTCCCATAAAAAATAGCAAATAAAAAAAAGGCAAAACCAAGTTAGCACACGAAAAAAGTAAAGTATGTTAAACAAAAGAATAAAGACAGATTGGGCGATGCTGGGTCGTCGACATATTCCAGAAAGCCAAAAATAGCCGCCTGAAACTGCATAATACATACTTGGTTCTAGATCCATACATTAATATTGATTCAGACTTAAGGTACGAGACACAGGTGTCTGCTCCTAGTCCTCATCACTTGGTTCTGTGTGTCAAACACCTTAGAACCCATGCTCGTACCTTATTTCTGATACAAACAACTGCCTAGGACTCTAAGAAGGTAGATAGAGAAATTCAAATAAGGACTCGACCTGTATCCAAAGAGTTAGAGTGGGTTATAGAATTCAACGTATAATGAACTATGTCTTGCGGGAAGGGAAATTTAGCATCCCTACAAAAAAGAGTTAGTTTAATCATTGCATCCCTTCCCTTAATAAACATGGCTCCCTACGCAAAAAATAAAACGTATATACTATTATGCATATCCAAAACCATTGGTAATGCAACACACAATCAAACGGTGCTTGACTTGGGCAACGAATCAACAAAGAACAATATTCAAGCAACAAAAATGCTACATGGCACCCTAGCCCTAGCTTAACACACAATTTAAGCATAATGTGATCCATAACCAACATCTAAGTGTGGGTGAAGTGTGGTAAACTGTTGGTGCATGAATTTGATGGCACCGACTAACCGACCTTCGGTATACCCAGTAATTTAAGGATGAAATAAGATAATTCTAAAATATATTTTATAAATTTTATAACTAGAGTTTTTCTAATATAAGACTTTTTTTAGTCCAGAGTATTGATCCCACAAGGAAGGCTGTTAAAAAGGCTATTAAATTTGAAAGACTTTAGAAAAGTTCTAATTGAATAAAAATATCCTTAGCTTAGAAATAAGTTTAATATAAGTTTTGCTAGAGAATTCTACCAAATTATAATTAATCCTATAAATTTACTATAAAGCTAATTTTACTAAAGTTAAATAAGTTAAGAGAATTCAATATATGAAAAATAGAAATATTTTACTATAAAGCTAATTTTACTAATTTTATGCAAGTATACGTACCGTTTCAAGTAATATAGAGCTTTCTTTAAAAGCCCTGGTATCGAACCCATAGGAAATAAATGATTTTCTACGTCAAATTAGAAATATTTCTACTCAAACTATAAACAAAGTTATGGGAGAATGATCGTGAAAGATTTATAAAAGGGCATAAACTAAAGTTTTCTAATTTGAAATTAAAGATAAAAGTATATGCAAATTTTCTAAACTACAAATGTTCAAGGAAGTAAAATTATAATAAAAAGTCTTTTCCCTTATAAAGAGATTGTAATCAGTTTAGAAATCAAATGCTTAAAGATGAAAATGAGATTTTGTGACAAATAGTAACATACCTATTCTTTACCTTCTCCCGAGTGAATAAAGAACATTGGTTAACCTATGGTTAAGTTTCTGATTGATATGGTTGGGTTGAGTAGATTCTAGGCTCTCACTTTAAGATTACCCACTATGCCCTCTCTATTTGGACCAACCAGGCCTCGGGTCCTGAACTGAAGACCAAATTGATAAAGGTTCTAGCATGTCACTCTAGAATCATCAATTCTACACCCATCAAAACTTATCTCCAAATCTATTTGGACTCCGCCTTGGACGTGGCATTCCCTCCATCCAAGGTTTTGTGTGACACTCACTAGTGCACTCACTAATTAGGTGAAATCATAGCCTTCACAAGCTATTATGTTTCACAACTGATTTTAACATCACAAATGACCAGTTAACAAAGTAAATTAAAAGTCAGTGAAAATTCAATCACAAATTTTTTGAATAAAATAAATATTAAAAATATTTTAATCCCACACATAATTACTTCTTATTACAAGGAAAAAGAAAAGAAAACTATTCAGAATTCTTGGGAATAACAAAAAAAAACATGATATATATATATATATATATATTAAAAACTAAGTTTACAAAATAAAACTTAAAAAAAAATAAGTATAAATACTTATCTCAAACTTTTTCCCAAGTAATCCTCTGAAGTTTCCTGATTGAACTTGACTTTACAAGACTCACACAAGACTCAACAAACACTCACAATCACCACACTCTCACTATGGTGGACTCTCACTATGGTGGTCGCCCACCCCAATGGTGGTCTAACCTACCCAAAAATGACTTTCCTCTCCTCCTTTCTTCTTAGACGTGTGGAAATTCTTCTTATATATAAAGCTCTGAAAAAAACTAAGAGTCACTTCACACACCTTTTTGAAATTCATGAAAATTCATTGAATATATGCATACCCGTCTCTAGTGCCTAGGCGCCTAATTGTGATGCCTAGGCACCAGGTCAACGTTTTTGTTCTTTAGCTTCATTTGACCCATTTTTTATCCATTTTTACACCTTTTGCTCTTAAACTCTATTTATTGTACCTAAAATCAAAAAAACACAAAATAAATAACAATATCTTAAAAAATGAGCATGAAATATACATATAAAAATATGTAATTTTAAGGAGAGTTAGTATCTAATTCTCTATCACTTCTCAAACTGCTTTAAATTCTTCTTTGTTTTTATCTTTCAGATGAATTTCAGTGTTACTAGGAAGTGTTCCCAGGGGCCTATTGCTAAGTGAGTTAGCAAACTATCCCGGTTGATTCTCAATATTTCTAATTGTAGCACTCTGATTTTGTAATTGATTCACCATTTGTAACACTATTTCTTCTATAGAAAAATTTTTCTCCTTAATTAATTGGTTATTGGTAAAACCAAGAGGATAAGAAGGTTGATCGTTAATAGCACCCTGGTTGTTCTAGTTTCCCAATG
>NW_018226949.1:0-299 GCF_001263595.1 Phalaenopsis equestris
GATAAAAGAATAATTCCCATAATTATCAAAATTCTAGAAACTTCAAATTTAAGGGTATAATTTCTAACTTTGGAAATCAATAATTTCACACCCTTGTTTGATAATCAAAATGATGTGTAAATGATCTTGATAATGATCACTTAAAGTTTTAAATCTTTTCAAAATTAATACGCATGTTTAATACACTCACTTAGGTCTTAAGGACTTAGTGGTGAACTTAAGTTGAAATCCACATGCTAAAAGAGGATTAGGAAAATCAATATAATTAAACTCTTTTAAAACACCACAAGTCCAATTAG
>NW_018226949.1:2237-11129 GCF_001263595.1 Phalaenopsis equestris
CAAAATTTGAACCAATCCCCTTTCACACTTCTTAGTCCGATATCTTTGAAATGTCCTTATCATTTGAACTCCTTGAAGATAATTTTTTCCTTGATTTCTATCGAGAGTATTCTTAGGTAACTTCAGTTATCTAAGATGTAATTAACTATAGGGGCTTGCCCTTATAGGAAGCTTTTCCCAAACCAAGCATAATATAAACCCTATTTAATTCCTTATATTAAATAGGGGAATTTGTCGGCCAATATATTGGTTTCGCAGACCAAACGGATGTCATAACTTTCTCTAATTTATTTGATCGAACCTCACCCACAATTCTTGTGTTCATCCTTCGTGATAGATACAGAATTTGAGGTAAAACGCTCTTTCATTTAAACTATGAAAATTATGGGGTCAGTTTGACTTCATCTTTTTCTAAATTAAAATTTTTTAAAGTGTCCTTCCGAAGCGGGCAACGGGATTTCAATTCCGATGACCGACAGCTTCTTACGGGCAAAACCCACACCAAAAATAGTGCCGATAGATATTTAAAAGGGGAGGGAGGCAAGAAGCTGATAAAGGTGGAGATAGAGAGATAATTTGATAGAGAGATAGGAAGAGGGTAAATGGAATGAGGGAGGTAGAGAGGGGAGAGAGAGAGAAGAGTGTGACAGAGTTAGTGTGGAAAGAGTTAAAAGAAATGAAGAGAGAGAGAACACTGAAAGAGGGAGTGAAAGAGAGAGATTGAAGAGAATAGAGAGAGTTGAATGAGGGGGAGAAACGTGTGCATTTGAGAGAGAGAGAGAGAGCTCACCCTCTCTTCCAATTCTCCACTTTACCTCTCCCATTACTTGTCACTCTCCCCCTCTTCTCTCAAACAGTGAGAGAGAGAAGGGGGGATTGTGAGGCAAAAGAGGGAGAAACAAGAGCAAGAAAGAGAGAGAGAAGAGAAAGAGAGAGAAAGGGAGGGGAGAGAGAGGGTGGGAGAGAAAAATCAATGAGAGAGAACTTGAGGGAGATAAAGTGAGAGAGATTGAATGAGAAAAAGAGCATGACGAAGAGCAGTGGTGAGGGAGGAGGAGAGAGACATAAAGAAAGAGAGAGAATGAGAGATAGTGAGAGAGGGAGGAAGAGAGAGAAAGAAAGCCAGAGATTGTGAGAGATAAACAATGCTAGAGATAAAGAGAATAGGAGAAGTGAGAAAGAGAGAGGGACTAAGACAAAGCAAGAGAGAGAAGGTGAGAGAGATAAAGAGATAAAGCATGAGAACCATGAAGTTGAGAGGAAGATAAATAGTGTGGGAGGGATTGAGGGAGAGTGAAAGAGAGAGTGTGTGACAAAGTTAGAGAGAAGAGAGTACTAGAAGTGAGCATAACATAGAGTGAGTGAAGATGCTCTCTGAAGGGAGGGAAGAGGGACAGGCAGAGAGAAAAGATAGAAAGAAAGTAGAGAAAGAAGGATAGAGATAGAGAGTGAGGGAAGAGATAAAGCGAGAGAGATTAAGTGAGGAGAGAGAGAAAGAGAGAGTGAGACTGACAAAGAAAGAGAGAGGGAGGAGAATGAGAGAATAAAATGGAGTGGGCTATATCACACTCTCACTCTTTCTTTTACCTTGGTCTTTCACTTTTTCTCTCTCTCTTGATATATGTCTCATTATATCACTCTTGCTTTATCACTCTCTTTCCATATTCTTTATCTTTGTCTTCTCTCTCTATCAAAGCTTTTTATCTCCCTCCCTCTCTTTGTCCCTACTCTCTTCTCTCCCTCTATTCATCTCCCTCTCTTAATCGATTTTTCTCTCGTACCATAACCTCTCACTCTTTCTCTTCTAGCACTCCTACCTCTCCCACTCTTTCTCTCTCTTCTTTATCATTTTCTATTCTAATCTCTCGCCATCTCTCTAGCAAGAAAGTGGTTAGTAAAGGGAGATAGGATAGCAGAGATGAGGGAGAGAGAAAGAGCGTGCGAGTGAGCGGACGAGAGTGAGAGGACGAGAGTTATAAAGCATGAGAATAAGAGAAAAAGATATAGATAGAGATCTCTCTTTCAATCACTACCACCTTCTTTCCATCACGCACACACACTTCTCTAACTCTCAATCTTTTAGCTTCATTTCTAGCTCTCTCCCCCTCTCTCTCTTCACTCTCTTTTCTCTGTGCCCTATTTTGCTCTCATTATTCCTCCCCATCTATCTCTCAATCTCTTCTTCTCTCTTTCTCAAGCTCCCCTTCTCATTACTCTCTCTCACTCTCTTCCCTACCTCTCTCTCTCTCCAAAACCTCTCTATCTCTATCATTTTCTATTTCTCTCTCTCATTCTCTCTCACTCTGAATCAGTCTCATTCTCATTCTCTATCGCTATCCCTCTACTCTCACTCTGTCATTCTTGTTGTATCCCTCCCTACCACTTACATTCTACCTTTACCTAGCTCCCTCTTTCTTTCACTATGTCTCCCTCTTTCTCTCTTTTTTACCTTACTATCACTTTCTCTCTCAATCTCCTTTTTTCTCACTCCCCTTTTCTCTGCTTCTCTCTTTTGCTCTATCTCACTCTCTCTCACTCTTAATATCACTCGTTCATGCTTTCTCCTAATCTCCTCTCTCTCCCAGTCCCTCTCCTTCTCTCTCCACATCACTCTCTCTCACTCTTACCTCTCTTTTGCTCTCTCCACCTCACAGACAGAGAGGCCCTCCATCCATGCTTATCCTTCTATCCCTCCATCTCTCCCTCTCGCTATTGCTATATCTCTCTATTCTCATTCTCTCTTTAACACTCTCTCTGTGTCTCATTCATGATATATCACTCCCTTCCCTTCATTCTCTCACCTATTCCATCTTTCACTCTCTCTACCTTATTATCTTTCATTCTTTCTTTTTCTCTAATCTCTCTGTAGATCTATATATCTTTCTCTCCCTTTCCCTCTCTCAGTCTCTCTCCCTCGTATCTCTCTCACTCACTCTCTCTATTTCTTACCTCTATATCCCTCTCTCACATGAGAGAGAAAGACAAATAGAGAGTGAGTGAGAGAGAGATGAGGAGATTAATTGTTCTCTCCCCCTTTTCCTCCCATTCTTACTCCCACTCCCTTTCCATCACTCATTCTCTCCTGGTCCCTCTTTTTCACTATCTCTTAATCTTGATATCTCTCTCTCTCCCTTTCCATCCTTCTTTCACTATCTTTCCTTTCTCTATCTTACCTCTCTTGTTCTCTCTCTCTCTAGCACTCTCTATTTGTCTCTTTCTCTTTTTCTCTTGCTCTCTCTAGCAAGAGACAAAGAGATTTCGGAAGAGAAAAAAGAGGGAGGAATTGAAAGAAGAGAGAATCTCTACATTACGAGAGATTGGGAAAGAGAAATATTTATAGATGGATTGAGGGAGGGAGAGCGATAAAGAAAATTAGAGAGAGGGTGGGAGAGGACAAAAGATAGAATTAAAGGAATAGAAGGAGAGGGAGAGAAACAGAAAGATGAAGAAGAGAGGGAGGCAGGGAAGAAGGAAGTGGAAAGAGGAAGAAAGAGAGAGTGGGACAGAGGTAGGCAGAGTGAAAAAGAGAGAGAGTGTAGAATAAAGGAAGAGAGAGGGAAATAGAGAGAATATTAATATCAATCTCTTTTCCCTTCTATTTTGCTTCTCTATGTCACTCAATCTCTCTCTCAAACTATTAACCTGTCTCACTCTATCTTTTATCTCTCTACCTCACTATCTGTCTCTCTATCTCTTTTTTCATCTCACTTAACTCTTTATCTCTTGTTCTCTCTCACTCTTCTATCTCCCTCAATCTTTGTTTCTCTATCAATATCTTTCTCCCTTGCACTTTTTCTCTCTTTCTCCCTCAATCAATCTCTCTCTCATTATTCTCTCACTTGATCTTTCTTTTTCTTTTCTCTTATCTTTCTACCGCCCTTCTTTTGCTTCTCTGTTTATCTCTTTATCCATCTTCCTCTCTCTATCCCTCTTTCTACTACTCTTGTCTCTCTTCCTCCCCACTTCACTATCCCTTCCACCCTCTATCTCTTCCTCCCTTCCTCTCTCCCTTTATCATTTCCTCTCCCCCCTATCTCTGACTTTCTTCTCTTATTCTCCCTCCTTCACACACACTCGCTTTATCTACCTTTATGGAGAAAAAGGGAGATACATTGAGAGAGAGACAATGAGAGAGGAGGGAGGGAGAGATGAGAGGAGAGGGGGATAAATAAAGGGTGATTGAGAGATAAAAAAATGCTGATAGAGAGTGAGATAGGGTCACTTTCTCTTTTTTTCACTGTCTTTCTCATTAACTCTCTCTATCACACCACTCTCTATCATTGTTTCATTTCATTATCTCTCCATCAATCTCTCTGTGTTCCTCTAACTTTCCCTCTCATTCTTTATCGCTTTCCCCCATCCTCCTATTTCTTCCTTTGATCTCTAGAAAGAGGGAGAGAGAGTTAAAGAGAGATAATGGGAAAAAGGAAGTGAGAGACACTCACATGCTCTCTTTACTCTCTCTTTCTCCTTCTCTCTTTTGACTCTATCTTCCTCCCTCCCTCCCACCCTATCTTCTCTCCTCTTCTTTCTCTCTCTCATTCTCTATTTCTCCTTTCCCTCTCTCACTGACTCACTCTCTCTTGGTCTCTATATCTCTCTCGTACTCTGAGAGAGTGAGGGATGTGGGACTGAGAGAGAGAGTGAGAGAGAATGAGAGCTAGAGAAAAGACATAAAGATAATGCAATAGAGACAAGAGAGAGTAAGTGATTTGAATAGAGAGAAAGAATAGATGGGAGAGTTAGAGTAGGAAAGAGTTAAAGTGGCTAGAAAGAATCGAAAAGATAGAATATCACTCACCCTCTTCACTCAATCTATCACTCTTGCTTTCTCGCTCTCTCACTTCCTCACTTTCTCACTCTTTAACACATTCTTCTCTCCCTTTTTTTGCTCTACTTTCTCTCTTTGTAATTAACTCTCTAACTTTAAATCTCTCCAACTAACCCTCTCTTTTCTGTCTTCCTCCTGCCACTATCTGCCTCCTTCATTTTCTATCCACGCTCTCTCTCTTTCACTCTATCTCTCTATCTTTAGCTCACTCTCTCTTACTGCCCTCCTATCCTCCCTCCTTTTTTAACTATCTTCCACTGAGTGATAGAGTGTGTGAGAGGACAATGTAAGAGAAAGAGAGATACAGAGAGAGCTCTCCCTTGATACCTATCTCATGCTCTCTCTCTTATAATCTCTTATTTTTGTCTTCTCTTCTCAATCTCTCCTATCTCTCCATCTCTATCACACACACTCTATCCCAAGCTATCAACCCATATCTCTCCCGCCCCATATCTTCTAATAAGAGAGAGAGAAAAAGAGATATCTGGAGTGGTTAAAAGAAAGGGAGTGAGGAGAAATAGAGAGGCATAGAGAGTGAGAAAGAATGAGTGATAGAGCTAGGAGAGAGAGATGGGTTGATAGCTTGAGGGGCATAGAGAATGGTAAGAGATAAGAGAAAACAAAATCAAGCTAAAGCTAGAGAATAGTGAGAGAGAATAGTGAGAGAGAGATTGATTGAGGGAGGAAGAGAGAGAAAGTGTTAGGGTGAAAATTATTCAGAGAGGAAGAGCAAGTGATAATGAGATGAGCAAGAGAGACAGTGAGATAAAGAGTTAAGTGAGAGAGAAACAGAGATAGAGAGATAGAGAGTAAGGGAGAGAGAATTGATTGACGGAGATAGGTTGATAGTTTGAGTCATATAGAGACAAAAGAAGCAAGATAGAGGGGGAAAGAGAGTGATATCAATATTTTCTCTATCTCCCCTCTTTTCCTCTATCTTGCGCTTTCTATCTTTTTCACTCTACCTTCATCTCACTGTCTTTCTCACTCTCTCCACCTCTGTCCCACTCTCTCTTTCTCCCTCTTTCCCCTCATTCCCCCTCCCTCCCTCTCTTTCTCTCTCTCTCTCTCTCCCTCTGTCTCTTTTATTCTCTCTTTTGGTTCTCCCATTCTCTCCCTAATTCTCTTGATTGCCCTTCCTCTCTATAGCCATCTATCAACCTACAACTCTCTCAATCTCTCTCTATGTAGAGATGCTCTCTTCTTCTTTATCTCTCTTTCTCTTACTTTTCTCTTTCGATCTCTCTATCTCTTGCTCTCTCTAACAAGAAAAAAGATAGAAGAAATGAAAAGAGCTAAAGAGAGAAAGAGAGCGCGAGAGAGGCGAGAGAGAGAAAGGGAGAGAGAGGCAGAAAAAAGATGGGTAGAGAGGGAGAGATATCAAGAGTAAGAGAGAGCGATAAACTACATGAGAGAGAGGGAGTAAGAAAGAGTAAGGGAGTGGGAGTGGGTGTAAGAGAAGAGGGATGGGCAGAGAGAGATCAGTTGATCCCTCCATCTTACTTTCTCACTCTCTCTATCTATTTCTCTCATGTGAGAGAAAGATAGAGAGAAAAATAGAAAATGAGAGTGAGAGAGAGATAAGTGAGAGGGAGACTTAGAGAGGGAAAGAGGAGTTAGAGTGAGATATAGAGCTACAAAGAGATGCAAAAGTGAAAGAAGGAGAGAGTGAGAGAAAGAGGGGATGGGTGAGATAAATCAAGAATGGGAGGGGGAGAGAATGAAGGAGAGAATGAAAATAGAGAGATATAGCAAAAGAACAGGAGAGAGATGGAGGGACAGAATGAGAGGCAAGGATGGAGGGTCTTTCTTTCACTCTATGAGGTGGAGAGGGTAAGGGAGAGGTTAGAGGGAGAGGTTAGAGGGAGAAAAAGTGATGGGGAGAGAGAGGGAGGCTGAGAGGGAGAGAGAAGGGAGATAGGAAGAAAGCAGAAGAGAGAGATATTAAGAGTGAGAGAGAGTGAGACTGAGCAAAAGAGAGAATAAGAGAAAGGGGAAGTGAGAGAGAGATAGAGAGGGAGAGTTATAGTGAGGGAGAAAGAGAGATAGAGGAAGAAAGAGGAGATAGAGAGAGATAGAATGTAAGTGGAAGGGAGGGATACAATACGAGTGAGAGAGTGTGTGAAGAGGGTAACAATAGAGAATGAGATTAAGAGAGAATGATAGAGAGATAGATAAAAATAGAGATAAAGAGGTTGGGGAGAGAGAGACGTTTGTAGGAGAGGGAGAGAGAGAAGAGTGATAAGGGGAGCATGAGAAAGGGAGACAGAGTGTGAGAGAGATAGTGCAAGAGAAAGATGGGAAAGGAGAGAGAGAAAACAAAAGAGCGTGAGAGTGAGAAAGTGTGTATGAGTGATGGATAAATGGAGGGTGGTGGTGAGAGAGAGAGTTCTCTCACTAGCTATCTTTCCATAACCCTTTCTTTTATTCTCATTCTTTGTATTCTTTCTCTCTCGCACTCTTTCTCTCTACCTCCTCTCTGGTATCCTATCTCTCTACCTCCCTCTTTCTTGCTAGAGATGAGAGAGAGATTAGAATAGAGAATCATAGAGAAAGAGAAGGAGAGGTAGAGAGTGGTGGGAGAGAGTGTGAGAGAGAGGCTGATGGTACGAGAGAAAGAGCGATTGAGAGTGGGAGATAAATAGTGAGAATGAACAGAGAGTGGGAGAGAGGGAGAGTGAGATAGAACACTAAGATAGAGAGAAGAGAGTTATAGAATAGAGAGGGTAGGAGAGAGGTAGACTTTGATGAAAGGCAGAGTGAGATAATGAGAAATATATCAAGAGAGAAAGGAAAGATGGAAAACCCAAGGTAAGAGAAAGTGTGTGATATAGCTCTCTTCATTCTCTTCTCTCATGCTCCTACTCCCTCTCTCTCTCTCTATCCTTCTCTCTCACTCTCATTCTCTATTTCTCTCCTCTCTCACTCTCTCCCTCTCTCTTTCTTACTTTCCTCTATTTTCTTTCTATCTTCTTTCTCACCCTCTCTCTCTTCCCCCCATTAGAGAGTAAATTTGCTTGTTCCTTCTATCACTCACTCTTTTGCATGCTCCCTCTCCTCTTTCTCTTCTCTTTCTTTTAGTTACGCATTTCCTCTCTTACTTCCTCTCAATCACTCCCTCTCTCATTTTCCCCTATCCCTTTCTTAGTTCTCATGTTCTCTCTTTCTCTCTCTTTCTTTCTCTCTCCCTCTCTCACTCTCTCCCTCCCTCCCTCTCTTTCTCTCTTCTCTTGCTTTCTTTATCTTTAGCTCTTTTTATCTCTCACATTCTCTCACTTTATTTCTCTCTCTCATACTCTTTCTTAGTATTTCTCATTCTCTATCTTTTTTTATCTCTTTCTCTCCTCCCTCAATGCTGCTCTTCCTCATGCTCTTTTCCTCTTTCATACTCTGACTTTCTCTCCCCTTGCTCCCTCTCATTCTCTATCTCTCATTCATTCTTTTCTCCCACCCTCTCTCTGCTTCCTTTCTCTTTCTTTCTCTTCTTACTTTCACTTTCTTCCTCTTCTCTTTACCACTTTTGCCTCGCACTCCCCCATCTCTCTAACACACACACTCTCTCACTCTTATTAGATGGGAGAAAGAGTGAAAGGGATAAGGCCTCTCTCTCTTTCTCTCTCTCTCCGTCCCTCCCTTGCTCACTCTTCCCCATCTTTCTCATTCTATCTTTCTATTACTCTCTTAACCTCTCTATTCTTCTCTCCACTCTTACTCACTATCTCCCCTATCTCACTTTCTCTCTCTTACCCTGCTCTCCACTCCTCTCCTACACTTTATTCTCACTATCTCTTCTCTTTCTCTCACTCTTCTCTCTCTCCCACTCTCTCTACTGCTCTTTCTTGCCCACCTCTTCATCTCTATCCCTCTCTCTTCTCTATCTATCTCTCCCTCTCCTTTCCTACTCTCTCTTTCCCCTCCCTCCCTCTCTTCCTTTATATCGATCTCTTTTCTCTTCCACTCCGTCTCTCTCTCTCTCTTCACTCTCCAACTCAGAATTTTCACATTCTATCACTGCTATCCTCTCTCTCCTTCATTCACTTCCTCTCTCTATGTCTCTTTCC